>NC_046979.1:18715990-18810990 GCF_009769545.1 Cyclopterus lumpus
TGAATAAAGAGGAGAGCCTCCATCATCTCATGAGCACATGCAGTGTTAGGGATTAGCCCGGTGTAAAGAATATCTTATTGAAGCCAGGACAACCCCTACCTTCAGGGGAATCTTGTTCAGCTCTCTGCGCCTGCGCTGAGCCGTCTTAACCACGCCGAACAGCACGTCGGTGTGCACGGTGCGCTCGTGAGCCTCGTCCAGGACAACCACGGTGTAGCGCAGCAGCAAGGGGTCGCCGATGGCCTCGCGCAGGAGCATGCCGTCCGTCATGAACTTCAGCTTCGTCTCGGAGGAGGTGACGTCCTCGAAGCGCACCGAGTAGCCGACCTGCAGAGAAGTTTGGTTCAGGGTTAGTGTAAGTCTGTTCGTGACCTCACAGATGGAGCTCTAGGTGACAGGGGATGTAAACAAGCATGTGGGAGACCCGTCCTCTGGGCCTACCAGCTTGCCGAGCTGAGTCCTCTTCTCCTCCGCCACCCTCCCTGCCAGTGAGATCGCAGCCACCCTGCGGGGCTGAGTGATGGCGACGATGCCCTGTCGGCCGATGCCGGCCTCATACAGATACTGGGGGATCTGAGTGGTCTTCCCAGAGCCGGTCTCCCCTGAGAGAGGATAGGGGTCACGGTTACACAGAGATCAGGTGCTACACTAGACAACCTGTAGAGGCGAAGGGGACATTTTGGGAGCACGATGTCCACCTAGATGGGATACAACTCACTCATTTAGTTGATACAATAACTCGTAGAACATTTATAGACATAGGGCTAGCTGATGAATCAGGAAAACAAGGTTGGTCGAACTTTACTGATTCAAACAATGTCGCCAAGCAGACGATACAGTTCCGGTTTAGAGTGCATCATCCCTTTAATTGAGTCGCACAAACAGCCTCTAACGTCGCAGCAGCGGCTCACCGATGAGGATCGCATTGTGGAGCTGTCTCAGCTGGTTCAGGAGCTGCGGCTTCGCCTGGTAGATCGGAAGCTGTTTCCTCTGGACGTCTATCGGAATGGTGGCATTCCCCTTTCTAGGCAGCAGCATTCCAGGTTTATTCCTGTCCAGACGGAAAAAAACAGACCCCGGCTTGAATTTTTTAGCCGGAGGAGGGTCGGGGTCGTAGGGCATGGTCTAGAAAAAGTGACCCTCGGAGCGAAACCTTTGCGGTTCTTTCTTGAGATTTGTGTGACGTTAAAAATAAACGCGAAGTTGTTCCACGTGCCCACTGACAGACCAGCAAAGCGCCACTGCGGATGTTTTGCTATCTTTGCTTAAAAAAAAGGAAAAAAAAAAATCCGTCCCCACGTGGTAAGATTTCGGCGCAGATGTTTGACGTCATAAGGGTTTTTGGGACTCTGTGACCCGAGTACGGACTGGCAGGTACATTCACAAGTTTATTGGTTTGCTATGGTGCATACTGTTCAAATAACACCCTTTTAATTGTAATGTTTTCAATATACTTAGGATCTGAAATATTGAAAAGAAGATTTAAAATGCCCGAATGACTAAATCAAATAAGGTAATCAAATAAAAAAGTAAAAAGAAATGTATTTATTTGAATGTGTACTGTGTCACAAATAAATGAAAAACATTCTTTAAAATTAAAATTATTTGGCTTTGTGTCATTATCAACTGTTAATTTGCATGCCGCGATAAAATCATATCATAACACTGACAACAAATTGAAAAGGTGCAACGACGTGGGACGTGAAAGCTCCGAGGTACAAAGCACCCTCCAATACACCATGAGCCTATTTTTATTAACATAATTTGATCCTTTCCCTGTAAAGTCTAGAGAAACCTTATGATAATTAAATAATTTCATTATTTTATCACATTTATCTGTCCAGAGATTTACTGTACTTTAGTTCCATTTGTGATTGAAGTCTGTAGGGATTCAATTCAATTAATTTGTACAGCCCAAAATCACAAATTTGCCTCCGAGGGCTTTACAATCTGTACACATACAACATCCTCTGTACAATATATGGCATGTGTACATAATTAACAACATAATAGAGTTACACCACATTCAATGATTATGTAAATATAAATGATTCATATAATGAGAGCAGTAAGCAGAATAATGATGACAAATCCAGACTACTAATAATAACAGCAGTAGATGTAGTAGAATAATAATGATAATAAAAGCAGTTATGGTGTCAGTAATAGTAATGTGCCTAATAATAATAATAATAATAATAATGACAGTATTGTGGCTGGAGGGACGACAAGGGTCCAGATATAACCACGATTCATGGGAACCTGTGAGGCGAGAAAGCACAAAGACGCTGGGGAAGAAGCAAATCATGCAATCCTTTTCATTTGTTTGTGGTTCATCGTTATTCATTCTACACTTATCCTTATTTCTTATTACTTATCCTTCATTCATTCATTCATTTTTGTATGTTTTATTTTTTGCGGTTTAGTAGTTTAGTTATGTAGGTACATTTTGATATTTATAAAGAACTTGATCATTTGATTTATGTGTATATGAAATAATAGTTCCCTGTACACCTTGAAGAAGAACCCTCAGATTAGAATTTCATTAATATAAAGTGTAAAAGTGTTCCCTATTTTTCCAAAATGTAATCTTATGTTAAATTATCTTAGTTAAACTAATGATATGTAACGTAATCGCGTAAACTGAGTACCATGATTCTTTTATACTAATTTATGGGTTTACAAATAATAATTTATTTATTAATAATCGTTACATATCTGGATAACAATTCATTATTATTTATTAAATCTATTTTATATTGTCATATTGCTGTTTTTGCAAAATCCTTGCAATCCAACCAGATTCTAAGCATGGATATGCATGGACATATTCATGCTTAGAATGGATTAGAATGGATTAATGGATTTAATTTGGATTTTAAACACGATTCCAAAAAAAGATGTTCCATTTTCTAATCTCTGGAGATTAGATGGTGAGAAACCCATTTTGCAGATGGGAATCCTTTCCTGTGATATTCCAATTCATGCATACTGAAATTGCATTATATTATCAATGTGCGTTTCCTCTCCTCTAATAACGAAAATTAGAATTGCAAAGCAGCTCGCAGTATATGAAAGGAGAGAAAGTGGACCTTTTTGAGAGGGCTGAAAAACCCAAAGTGGTTCCCACACAAAATTATGATAAAACATAAGAGGGCTTAATGTCTGAAAACGGTGACAGCAAATAAGCTAACTGTGGAATACACACTGTGTGTTTGTTTCTCTGCCATCGCCTGCAGGAAGAGAGCGTCGTGGAAACGATAAGGCTTAATTGCGCGGGGAGAGGAGGAGGTCTGTGGCAGCTGTTGACTTATTTGACTCAAGAGGGAATTCCAAAGCTGTCCTTTTCACCAATGTTGTGGTGCTGCATGAAACAAAAACAGGGGGCAATGAAAAGAGAGTCAGGAGGTGCAGCAGATATGTGGCCGGGAGGACTGAAAACAGAGTGACCCTGTGCAGAGAGAGAGAGAGAGAGAGAGAGAGAGAGAGAGAAAGACCCTGTGCAGAGAGAGAAAGAGAGAGAGAGATAGTTTTTTTTTCTTCAAATAAGCTGCTGGGCCTCTACTCCTCCATCTTTGGGCTGCAGAGCACGAACCCTGAATTCCTAAAATCTATTGAATATGTTGATATTCTTGTGTAAACCCATGTCCTGGGTGTAAGGTTAGACCATGTCCTGGGTGTAAGGTTGGACCATGTCCTGGGTGTAAGGTTAGACCATGTCCTGGGTGTAAGGTTAGACCATGTCCTGGGTGTAAGGTTGGACCATGTCCTGGGTGTAAGGTTAGACCATGTCCTGGGTGTAAGGTTGGAGCATGTGCTGGGTGTAAGGTTAGACCATGTCCTGGGTGTAAGGTTAGACCATGTCCTGGGTGTAAGGTTGGACCATGTCCTAGGTGTAAGGTTAGACCATGTCCTGGGTGTAAGCTTAGACCATGTCCTGGGTGTAAGGTTGGACCATGTCCTGGGTGTAAGGTTAGACCATGTCCTGGGTGTAAGGTTGGACCATGTGCTGGGTGTAGACCATGTCCTGGGTGTAAGGTTGGACCATGTCCTGGGTGTAAGGTTAGACCATGTCCTAGGTGTAAGGTTGGACCATGTCCTGGGTGTAAGGTTGGACCATGTCCTGGGTGTAAGGTTAGACCATGTCCTGGGTGTAAGGTTAGACCATGTCCTGGGTGTAAGGTTAGACCATGTCCTGGGTGTAAGGTTAAACCATGTCCTGGGTGTAAGGTTAGACCATGTCCTGGGTGTAAGGTTGGACCATGTCCTGGGTGTAAGGTTGGACCATGTCTTGGGTGTAAGACCATGTCCCTGGGTGTAAGGTTGGACCATGTGCTGGGTGTAAGGTTGGACCATGTCCTGGGTGTAAGGTTAGACCATGTCCTGGGTGTAAGGTTGGACCATGTGCTGGGTGTAGACCATGTCCTGGGTGTAAGGTTGGACCATGTCCTGGGTGTAAGGTTGGACCATGTCCTGGGTGTAAGGTTGGACCATGTCCTGGGTGTAAGGTTAGACCATGTCCTAGGTGTAAGGTTGGACCATGTCCTGGGTGTAAGGTTGGACCGTGTCCTGGGTGTAAGTTTAGACCATGTCCTGGGTGTAAGGTTGGACCATGTCCTGGGTGTAAGGTTGGACCGTGTGCTGGGTGTAAGGTTGGACCATGTCCTGGGTGTAAGGTTGGACCATGTCCTGGGTGTAAGGTTGGACCGTGTGCTGGGTGTAAGGTTGGACCATGTCTTGGGTGTAAGGTTGGACCGTGTCCTGGGTGTAAGGTTGGACCGTGTGCTGGGTGTAAGGTTCCAACCATGTCCTGGACTGGATGTAGATGTTTTGAAGCGGATGCGGGCAGCCACTGGTAACCAGTGAAGGGAGTGGAGTGGAGTAGTGTGGGTGTAGGTTGAAAACCAGTCGAGCAGCTGCATTCTGGAGAAGCTGCACGGGTCGAATGGCATTAGCAGGTACACCTGCCAGGAGGGAGTTACTTTAGTCTAGACGCGAGATGACCAGAGCCTGGACCAGGACCTGTGCCGCCTTCTGAGTGAGAAGAGCGTGTTTTTGCGATAATGTTGGCAGTCAGGGAGAGTTGACTGTCAAGTGTCACTCCGAGGTTCCTGGCAGTCGGAGTCGGAGCCAACACTGAGTTGTTAAAGGTAATAATCAGGTTGTGGGTGGGAGAGCCTTTCCCTGGAAGGAGGAGAAGTTCAGTCTTGTCAGAGTTGATTTTAAGGTGGAGTGCGAACATCCACTGAGAGATATCCGTCAGACAGGCAGAGATTCGTGCTGCTACCATGGTTCTGTTCTCTCCCACAGAGCAGGGACTCCAACAACAGAATTCTGCAGAACGATCTTCAACGTTCAAAGAAAAACACCCAACAAATGCATGTAGGGCAGAATTAGGCAGATATCCCCTTATAATAAACATGCACAAACAAGCTCTACGTGTTTGGAATCACCTACCATCAAATTATCAAGACACCCTCCATTTTAAAGAGCTGAACCCAGAAGTCAGTTGTTGCTGAGACTAACTTCTCATACACAGCAAAACCCGGACCAGTCTCACACTAACACTGCTTTCCAAATACCAGTTAGAATAAACACAATTATAAAGCAAAGCAAAGAAACATATTTGGAACATTGGAAAAAAGAAACTGAAAGTCAAAGTATTAGAATGTTATCTGGCCCTAAAAAGAGATTATGAATTGGTAGAATATCTATTTTATGTCAGGGGTCAGAAGCAGAGACATATCCTGACCATTTACTGACTCAGTGACCATGGCAACCAAGAGAAAACACAATATGTGGTCACTGTTTGACAGGTGAGGTTGAGGCAGAGATGCACTTCCTCCTAAAATGTGATAAATATACTGAAACAAGACAAACATTCTTAAACCAGCTCAGCTCCCAAGTCTCTAAACTAAGAATCTACTATAAGGAAACACAGCGCACCTTGTTCACCATATGTCCTATCATGCCACACCCCAAGGGCACACACACACACACACACACACACACACACACACACACACACAAACTGTGTTTTCTTTTAACTTATATACTGTAGTTATTTACTCTGTTATATTATTATTGTTACCTATCTATCTATATTAATTGTATATGTTATGTTGTTGCCCTCGATGGACTGGCGGCCTGTCCAGGGTGTCCCCTGCCTTCACCCTATGTCAGCTGGGATAGGCTCCAGCGCCCCCGCGACCCTAATGAGGATAAGCGGTATTGAAAAATGGATGGATGGATGTTATGTTGTTATGTCTTAATGCTTTGGTAATACTGTTTTTGCAACATTCATGCCAATAAAGCATATTTAATTGAATTGAATTGAGAGGGAGAAAGAGAGAGCGAGAGAGGGAGGGAGAGAGGTAGAGAGAAAGAGAGAGCGAAAGAGGGAGGGAGAGAGGTAGAGAGAAAGAGAGAGTGAGAGAGGGAGGGAGAGAGAGGGAGAGAGGGAGGGAGAGAGGTAGAGAGAAAGAGAGAGCGAGAGAGGGAGGGAGAGAGGTAGAGAGAAAGAGAGAGTGAGAGGGAGGGAGAGAGGTAGAGAGAAAGAGAGAGTGAGAGAGGGAGGGAGAGAGAGGGAGAGAGTGAGAGAGAGAGGGAGAGAGGGAGAGAGGGAGGGAGCTCTACTCTTGAGGACTTTTCATGAAGCGCGTCAAATGTTACTTATGAGAGGAGGCAGAGGACCTTCGTCACCAGTGAGGAACTAAAGCAGAGGAGACCAGGAAGAGAATATAAGTGTATAAGTGGGGTGTATAAGTGGGGTGTATAGAGAGAGAGAGAGAGAGAGAGAGACCCTCCTCTCTGTGGGGCCAGCCGATGAGAGAAGAAGATGAAGAGCCAAATCACCAACACCGTCTCTGACTTCTTCTTCGAGTACGAGACGCCGCGCCAGGTGCTGGTGAGGAACAGGAAGGTGGGAGTGGTGTGCCGTCTGATCCAGCTGGTGGTCCTGGCCTACATCATTGGGTAAGACACGACACGTTCATCCGTCATTCCTGTGGTGTTCAGAAGGGCAACGGGGAGCCTTTGGTTTGCATTGTCATGTTACAGCTTGCGTGGAGTGACGGTGTGTGATGCAACATTACCTTTCAGGGACCCTTGAACTTTTTTGTTTTTTATGCTGGGTTGTTTTAAAGTGACATAACTCTGATTTCTTAATTCTGCTCACGTACATGATAATAAAAAAAAGCATCCCATGCTGTTAACATTTTTAGAAAAACATAAAGAAGGACTTCAGGTGGGTGCCACCGATGGTCAGAGACACTCGCTGCACCCTGCCAGCGATACTGTTGACACAGCAAATAGGAACTGCAAACAGACGGGACGTCGTGACAGATTGAGTGACGGCAGAATGGAAAAGAGTGGGGTATCTTGTTCAATGCGCTTCTCAACTTGAAACACACACAACAACAACATGCTTACGCACACACATCTCCACACTCATGCTACGACATGTTGGACTCATTTCCTGGCACTACGTTTTTTTCTTCTTTAAAATTACTCACGGACCGCTTGTGCGTGTCTGCGCTTGTGTACGCGTGTGTGTCCCCCTCCGAGCATCAGAACCTGAGGCGTGTGATGAAGAGGCCTCAGCCGAAACACGTTACCTTCTGCCGGTGACGCTTACCGAACACGTGGTAGAGATATCTTCTCAGTTATTCATATTTAATTGGAGACGCCCCACTGCTGGTTTCTCTTTGGGGCCCATACATTTGGTCGTGGCCACAACAAATGTGGATGCTCATTTTCTTTCATTTCAAACCTTGAAAAGTCTTGAACTGGGAACTGTGAAACAGGATTTGAGTTTCCTCTGTGCGCTGGAATTAGTGAAAAAAAAAGAAAAGGGAACAGCTTCTGAGACATTCAGAGGTTTTGTCTCTTTTTGCTGTGAAGGGTACCCGGTACATGGTGCACGACAGAGCTCCCTCTTCTGCTGTCATCCCACCTGTCACTTGCCTTTTGGTGATGGGCATTAAATGAGATGTGATTGTGAGGCAGAAGTCGGCCTGTATCTTTCAACGCACTGGCACTGAGCCAGTGGACCACTGGTTGTCTTGTCAGGCGTATTAGACCTTAGACTTGGTACATACAAAAAAAAAAATTCAATGTGTCAAAATATATGAATTTATTGTCGTTGTTGAGACACTTATTTTACAGATAAATATGTTGTGCTTTCATTAACTGACAACTTCATTCACGTGCATGAAAACGTGTGCATACTTGGCATCCTATTTGAGTAAATCTCACACAAAAAAACCCAGAATCCCACAAAAATCAATTTGAAGGAAGTGAGGACGCGAGAACGGCAGCCTCGGCAAACCATAATTAACTCTCGCCTCGTCACTTTTAAGTCGACAAAAATGTCCATCTATTGTTTGCATTTCGTCGTGATGAGCTGCGATATTTCTTATTTTTTTGTTCATTCAACACTAATCTCGGAGCCACAGTATGGTGGGAAGAAAAGCCCTCTGCACATCAAGGAGCCTCCTCCTCCTCTTCCTCCTCCTCTCTGCCTCTCTGCTCTGCTTCTGTCGGAGCAGATACAGATCTCACTTAGACTGCTGTTTTGAGAGATTCCTCCATTATTTCACGCTCATGGGTTTCTTTATTCCATTAATGTGCTCTATTTCTTTCTCCCTCCCCTGCATCTTGAATGTAAGCTCAAACTTTCACGATTTGATCTCTGATAGAAGTTGTGGCGTTCAGCTCATCGTGCAAACGCTACTTCATATTTCAGTCTGCAGCTTAAAGGATGATTCCACTCATTTGGTGCTGGGAGGCGCTTTCACCGTGTACGGACAAATGAACCGTACATGCTGCCCTGTAGGCTTTATGCTGGGGGGTAATTGCTTTTCACACAATATATGAAATAGCTCTGCGTGTGCGTATTGCGCGTGTGTGTACGTATAGTATCTCGCCAGTGCACACCAGCTGTCATTCCTATATCTCCTGGGCAGACACAGATAGAGCAGCTTCACTCTGCAATAATCTAAAAAGTACTGCGCCCGAGTGTGACCAGAACAAACCTGAAACATTGAATCACATACAGGTGCAACACAGATCCTTTTGTTTCAGCAAAAACACCAATAAAAGAATTTAGAAGTACTCTAAAGCCCATCAACAAAATGTATATGTTAAGACATAGAAGCAAAAGTACAATTGGCCCCTGTAACTGATATATTCTGATTATCACTTTGTTAATACGGATACATCAATGTGTAAGCATGCCAGCTGCTAAAAGTTAGCTCTACTTTATGTACCGTTTATTTATGAGAGAGGGAGGAACTGCTATATTCTCTGGTGTTTTCACTAACCTTTGATACTTTTGTGAGACTTTGAATAATGTACGGAAGTCTGAGCGAGGGGTGATCACCACAGGTTGGCGGTTTTTGGTGAGTCCCACGTCATATTTATGCGATGCCCACAATGTTGCTGGAACTGAGCTGAGGGCAGGGGAAATAGAGGAGACATCAGTCACAAATGTGTCAGTGTGTCAGGTAATGTGTTATTTTCATGCATGACATAAACAGATCTGAGAGCAGGTGTGGAAAATGCAAATGGTTGTTTAAAGAAGCCTGTCGAATGAGAGCACATGATGGTTGGGTCAGCTGTAGGCTGCCAATCTGTCAGCGTCTCACACGTGGCAACGAAGGTTCCCAAGTCTCTCCACTGGTGCTCTGGTTTTTGGGACAGTGAGATCTGTGGGTGGGAGGATGGCACCTGAAAGAGGTGCTGCTGAGAGGGGGTGAGAGAAACAGAAATGTAAATGTAACTGTAAGGGTTACAGGTACTGGAACTCACCAGTACGACTAAGAGGCAGATGGACAAGCGAAACACTTTTACTTAGTTTCAGGCAGGGTCAAAACCGGGAGGTCAGTCGAAACAGGCAAACAAATCTGAGAAGGGGGAGGCAAAATCCAGGGTCGATGGGACAGACGAAACAGGGTCAGAACAGGGAGATTAGGCATGGGACAAAGGTACGCTGGAGAGTTTGGCACTAACACACAAGACAATCTGGCAGAGGACAAGTGCAAGTGAGGGGACCTAAGTAGTGAGGGACTAATGAGGAACTGGGCAACTGGTGAAACGGACGTGAGGACCAGGTGAAGGGAATGAGGGATGATCAGGTGTGAGGGGCACAATCTGAAATTACATGAGAGTTAATTAACCAGGCAGGCAGGGTGAAAACAACTAATATGACGGGGAATTCGTGACAGAACCTCCCCTTCTAGGGACGGCTCCTGACGTCCCACTGGGTTGTTCCGGATGAGCCTGATGGAAATCTGTGATCAGGGAAGGATCGAAAAAGTTCTAGACCGGTGTAGACCGGTGTAGACCGGTGCCTCATCAATGAGCTGGGGGCGGTCTGGGGGAGGACTGAAGCCGGCTCTCCTTGACTGGTTTAAGGCGGACGGCAGCAGGGTTGATAACCCGAGAGACAGGGAATGGGCCAACGAAGCGAGGGGCCAATTTCCTTGATTCCACTCTAAGGGGAAGGTTCCACGTAGACAGCCAGACCCGTTGTCCTGGGGCGTAGCGGGGTGCAGGAACACAACGTCTGTTGGCAGACCTTTGATAGCGGTCTGAGGAGCGCAAAAGCGTGGCCTGCTTCCAGGTGCACCGGCACCTCTGGACGAATGCCTGGGCAGAGGGGACACTGGCCTCCTGTTCCTGCTCCGGGAACAGTGGTGGCTGATATCCCTGGGACACTGGAACGGAGAGAGCCTGGTGGCTGAGCTGGGAAGGGTGTTGTGGGCGTACTCAACCCACAAGAGCTGCTCCGACCAGGAGGAGGGGTTGCGAGAGGAGAGACATCGTAAAGTTGGGGATGGTACCCTGAAGATAAACTGGAGATAAACTGACGGTGACTCCCAGCAGCCTGCAATACTCGGACCAGAAGCGAGAGGTGAATTGTGGTCCCCGGTCAATGGGCAAACCATGCAGCCGGAAAACATTTTGCAACAACACTTTAGCAGTCTCTTTGGCGGTAGGTAATTTGGGTAGTGGGATGAGCAGAGCAGACTTTGAAAACCGATCAATGACCGGGATGATGTGTTACCGTCAGAAGGAGGTAGGCCGGTCACAAAATCCAAGGCGATGTGGGACCAGGGACGACTAGGAATGGGCAGAGGATGAAGAAGTCCGGAGGGAGGTTGGCGAGTGCTCTTCTGCTGGGAGCAGACCAAATAAGCAATGATGAAATCCTTGGTGTCCTCCTCCTGGAACTGACGGGACAAGGCACTGGGTTTGATGTTCTTGGAGCCTGGTCTGTAGGAGAGCAAAAACTCAAAACGAAAAAAGAAAGAGCCCACCTTGCTTGACGAGAGTTCAGTCACTTAGCCGAATGGATGTATTCACGATTTTTGTGATCCGTCCAGAAGTCATTGGAACTAGAGGTCCCGCGTTCATAATTGCCATGACTTCAGCCATTAGTGTCACCAGTGTCACTTCATGTGATAGACGACAGTTCTCCTTCAACAACATGGCATCTAAAATGCGGCGTGCAACACCGATCATCCTTTCCCACACACCCCCGTGTGAGAAGAGTGTGGTGGATTCAATATACAGATGCAGCCTTTGTCTCACAAAGCATTAATGAAGCTGGAGTTTGTAATATTCTCAATGACCTCAATGTGCACCGCATGTGTACTCAGGTGAACATGACATGGTTTTTGCATGGCCACCTCTGGTCCTACGCGATGAGATGGTCCAAGGTCCGAAAACGTCAAGTCTAACATGAGTAAATGGGGGATCCAAAGTGAGTCTATCCACAGGTAGGTCAGACATTATTTGTTCTTCAAACTTTCCTCCTAATCTTTTGCAGGTGACACATTTATGTATCACACCAATCCCTTGCTTCCTGTTATCCACAATTATCCGGCTGTTCGAATCGCTCCTTCAGTGAAGTTCAGGATATAGAAGGTCAAATATCCCTGGATGTGGAAACTCATCCTTTTTAGCAGGGACAGACCTAAATCCATAATCTGATTATCTGATTATGGTTGGTTCTGATGTAGTGCCGCTGGCTTCTCTGTGTGCTGTAGCGAGCAAAGAAACAGGAATTTAGGTCCTCTGAATCTGAAGATGCTTCAGATCCATGAGAGAATCTTTCCAGGCATTCCACTGGATTTCTTTCTCTGCTGTGAGTTGTGTGTCCCAATCATACTCTTCTTTAGAGATGTCTCTGACAAGTGCCTTCCCTTGAATCGTAATTGGTGCTACGAACCCCAAGGGATCATAGAGACTGTTGATCGTTGTTATGCCCCTCCCAGTGAACGGCTTTTCCTTATCGGATACTGACATTTTCTCATCCTTTTGTCCTGTCGAAAACCTTGCTTCTAAGATTGTCGTCCTCCAGGAGCTCTGTGTCTTCGAAGGTTTGATTACTCTGACTTTGTCATCTTGTTAACTTTCTCTTTGACATGGATAGCACTTGGACTAAGGAAAGACGTACGCCCATCATGTAGTACATTGGTCTTGTAGACGTTGATGCTGTTGGGTTTGTGGGCTCCCCTGAGACATACTTCTCCAACAATAACCCACCCAAGGTTCAATTGTTGAGCATATGGTGCATTGTTGGGTCCATTGTACTGTTTTCTCACCTTGTGTACCTGTAGTAGGTCTCTGCCAAGGAGAAGGAGAATGGCTGTATCAGGATCAATAGCTGGGATTTTATCAGCTACTGGCTTGAGGTGGGGATAATATTGTGCTATCTCTCGGAAGGGGATTTCCGAACGGTCGTCAGGCATCATGTCACACTCTATGAGTGTGGGGAGAGGGATCTGTACATTGCCATCCATTGACTCATTGAGTTTAGTTGCGCGTCGTCCTGATGTTTCCATAACCCTTGAACATGTTTTAAGGATGTATGGTGCAGCACCTGCTCTAATGTCAAGACGGTCGAGAAGCTCCGTCTTTGCCAAGGACCTATTACTCTGTTCATTGAGGACAGCGTAGGCTTTAACAGCTTTCTCTCATTGACCTGCAGGGTAGACCTTGACCAAGCATATTTTTGAACATGATTGTGTGTCCGGACGGAGTTCCCGCAGTCTTCTGTGCATTTCAACATAACTTCTGGAGTCTCATCTTCCTGTTGCTCCCCGCTTTGATCTTCCTTAATAGCAGCAAAACTGAGATCCATTTCTCAGGTTATAGGGGAGCTTCTGTGCGATGGGGTTGACTCCACGGGGTGTGTTGAGGTAAGAGAGTCCAGGTAAGAACCCATCTTTCCTAGCTGCCTCCAGTTCTAGCAACAGGTCCCCTAGCTCCCTCAGCTTCTCATTTTCTTTGTTTGAGATCTTAAGAAACTCTTCTAACTTTGTTAACAGAGCATGTTCAATCATTTCAGCTGAGCCATAGCATTCTTCCAATCTCCACCAAATCATTTGGAGCCCTGAGCTAGCATTATTAATGTTGCCTGCAGACTGTTGTCCAAGCCATTTGATTAATAAATCTAGCTCTTCTCTGGGGGTAAGGTTCAGGTCACTGATGGAGTTGACAGTCCAGAGCTAACTATTTCTTTGCGAATTAGGTATTTGGCTAGGTCAGCTGTATCTGATTGGACATACGGAGTTGCTCTAGAGTGCATGACGTGGTCTGTACCTTCTGGCAGTATAACGTGAGTCTGGAAGGGGCAGCGTTCTTCTTGGAGGAACTTCAGAGGGCTCACACGGCTTCACTGAAGGTTGGTTGTGCTCATGCTCTGGTGTTGTGCTGGTAATTCTTGGAATGTGTGGTCTTGCAATTCACCCAAACTGTCAATTTGGAGACCAGGATTATCTGCATCATCGTTGTCCATATTTGGCTGGTGCTTTGATGGAGAGAGAGGTTCTCGTTTTGTGAGTTGGTGCTGTTGCTGACCATGGTCCCGAGAATGTCGTTGCACATATTCATTGGTGCGTTGAGGTGGTGGATACGGAGCTAGATTTGTCACATTTTGCCTTGGTGGTTCTCCACCTTCGTCATCATAAGCTGCTTCAAGGATTTCAGCTTCTGTGATAACTGCTACAGCAGCGCCCTGAATTTTCAGTGCATGTAGGTTTGGCTGTAGCTCAGTTTTTCTTCTTTGCTGTTCCGCTCTTACTTTGAATTCTTCTGCCTCTATCCGTGCCTGCTTGATTAACATGTCTGCTTCTCTCTGGGCATACGAAGCTTTGACCCGAGCAGCTTCTGCTTTAGCTCTTGCCTTGGTTGCAGCAGAGCTGTGTGTTGAAGAATGGCTAGATTGGTTTGAGCGTTTGGAACAGGAGGAGTATTGAGACTGTTCATCTGATGTGTCTCGCAGAGGGTTTTCTTCTTTGTTTTCCTCCATAATCGCTCGTTAAAACTGTGCTGAGCTGTATCTCTGGTCTGCAGTGTGTTTAATCCACTTTTCATTTGATAGCCGACTGAGTAATAGTCTTTTTACTTATTCTGCTTTTGCTTCTATAAGTTAGCTTAGCAGATAGCTAACAGCAGATCCATGAAATAAAGACCCAGGAATCCGAAGTAGAGTGTAGGGTTTTTAGTGTGAATCTTGATTTTGTAAAACTGTGGGAACATAACATGACATGATATTACAAACTGTCCACATACATATACATGAATATAAAACTATGATTTAGCATAAAGCCATCATGCCAACATGACACCCCTGACTAGTTAAGAGTCTAAGCTAATTTTAACATGGATATCAATGATGAAATGCTGATGATAATCGCGATTAGCATTTATTGCTACACCACAAAGATTATACTATAACTGTAAATGCACAGAAAAATATACCGTAGTAGATATTTACATGCTACATACATAAATACTTACAGACTTAGAACTTCAAAGGTTACCAAGCAGTAAAGGGGAAACGTAGCTGCAGCATGTCCTCTCAGTAGAATCAGAAACAAAAAGAACCAACTACGGTAAGAGAGGAGGGATACATTCTAGAACAAAAATACAATTGCATTCTACGCCACTTGGCGTCTCTAATGCAACACATAAAAATGTGGGGCAGAACAATCATCATAACGATATTCTACCCTGTGCAGCACACATTCATTAAACATGACTGTTAACTGTTGTTATACTGACCTTCAGTGAATCAATACACAGGATCGTGTGTCTTTTTTTTTAGGATTTCGACAGCTTTATCAAGAAAAGTTATCCATCTTTATGACGAAAAATATGACTTATTGGCTGGCGACCAAACTCAGTGGACGGTTCCCATTAAGATTTGAACCGCTGATCATGTCCGGCATCTTACCCTTTAATGAGTCTTCTGTGCTACCGCTTAGCTTAGAAGAAACTGAAGGATTTACAGAGTACTATTAATTTAACTCTCACATTAGTAAATATATCACTAATAATCATCATTAACTACGTTTTCTTTTGTCACATCAACGTTAATAATGCACGTAGCTCACCAGAGCGAGTGTTGCCTGTGCAATCACATGTTTGATTTCGGTAAATTATGCCAGATCAAAAGGTTCAGATTTTATTATTGTGAAGCATTTTGTAATGTGAATGTTATATACTTCGTACTTCCAGTCAGCTTCTTCCCTCTGTGGCTTAGGGGTAGTTCAGAAGACACTGTTTCAAACTGTTTTTCTTTTGCATAGTGTGGTTTGTGAACGGCACAACCTGGCATAGTTATTGGCTCTTACTGCGATTCATACCAAGTATAGTCTAAAACAGCTTGCTAAACATAACTTAGTCACTAGCGTCAATTTTGTTTACTGCCAATCCCGTGAATCTGGCATATATAAAGTATCGAGTCATAATTCTCGCGGTCCCTACGCTTCCTGAAGGCAACGTAGTTGAGGCAGGTCCTCAGCCCTCTGTTACGCTGTCACTCATGATGCCACGCCCCTGTAGTTGAAACCACGCCCCCCACGCCAGATCCCGGTCAAAAGTCTGAACCTGAAAAAAACGATCTGAAAGTGAAAAAAAGATTTGAACCCGAAAAAATAAGATTCAAAACTGTAAAAAAAAAAGATTGAAAGTTGAAAATATTAAATCTGCTACTGAAAAATTACAAAATGTATTGTATCTAAATTATATTTAAACCAACACAACTTTTCATACACTTATTTTTATTTCAAATACACAAACAAAACTATTGGCCTGGATTTGGTTCCATAGTGATGGAGCATTGTCATATCTTTAGAAACTGATAAGTTATCACTTTGAAATATGTATTTGTAAATGTTTGCACTCAACGAGCAACAAGTAACGGGACATTGCAGAGCGACAATCTCTTTGCACATGGGCCCCCGTGAGGGATGTAGTGCAGCATGTCCACATCCCCGCTGCAGATGCCCTTGCAGAGCGGAGCGGGGATCCGGGGGGGGCCAACGGACCTGATACGATGCTCTCCGTGTCTCCCGTAGGTGGGTGTTCATCTACGAGAAAGGCTACCAGTCCACGGACAAAGCAGTCAGCTCCGTCTTCACCAAGATGAAAGGAGTGGGCTACACCAACATAAGCGGAAAGGAGAGGGTCTGGGATGTGGCTGACTACGTCTTCCCGCCGCAGGTTGGTGACTGGTTGGCCGATCGGGGCGCGACTCCCGATTGGTCGAGAATGAGTTTTGCACCCGGTACAAGTCACTGAATAAAGTACATCTGGGTCAGAGTCAGATGTGAATCAGACTGTCAGAGTGCATAAACATCAGGCGGAGTCAGGCAGGCGACGCTTGAAGAAAGCTGTTTGGCGGTACACACACACACACACACACACACACACACATAGACACAGACACAGACACACACACACACACACACCATCAAGAGTACATTTGGTTTACAACATCAAGGTGTATCCCTCCAAAAAACATTGTGTGCATCCTGTAAAGAACTGGTCAAACAACCTAACAAAGAGAGGCTCCCGTGAAGTATTTGTATATCTCTCTCTCTCTCTGTTTTTCTAAAATGTTGCTGTGTCGCTCTATCGGTGGGAAAGAAATGAAGAGGCACAGGGAAGATTGTCGTGTTTGCTTTGAGATCTGGGCGTGGGCCGTTCTGAATTCAGAGTGGGTTTGGCACATGGTCCTGTGTGATAAACCTTTATGACGCCTTTCACTTTGATCACTAAGTTGAGTGCTCTAGTTTGAGTCAAACTTCAATAACTAGGTCATACTTTATGTTCTGAATATGAGGATCAACTCAATGGTCAATAGGGCATATTGTGGTAGAGGATCCAGCAAAACTGCATCGCTGACACCCCCTTACACTGAACGGCGTACGACACAGCGGTACAGCGCCAATGACTCAAAGTTTAGCAGATTAAACACTCAAGATATCATGTTACGTGTTTGTATATTGTTTTTACTTTCTGGGCAAGAATCAGATGACAAGATTGATACAACTAACTCAACAAAAAAAATATTCCTTTAACATACCACTTCTTATAATCCTCAACCTCAGGGAGACTCATCTTTTGTGGTGATGACAAACTACATCATAACTGAAGGTCAGGAGATGGGAAAGTGTCCAGAGGTAGGTGGAAACCTTTCTCCCTTCCTCTCTCCTGGTCCCTCCCACTGAAACACGTCCATAAATAGTCACGCTAAACAAGGAATCGCATCTCATTCCAAGACTGTTTCTGTAATTGGGTAATTGTGTAGCGGTTGAATAGCGTCCAACTAAATGTCCTCAAGAGAACATGAACAGCACAGTAAATGCAGAACTTTGTTGTCTCCATGTCGCGCTCACCCCCCCCCCCCCCCTCACCCCGATCTCTCCTTTGCAACAGCTCACAGGCAAGCACAGCTGCAGCTCTGACTCTGACTGTGAAGGAGGGAGTTTCAAACGTACGGGACATGGTAAATGCTGACGGCCCGACAGTGTGTGACACCAGCCGTCGTCCTCACTGAACCGCCTGTCCATGTGTGGCCTCTCTCAGGCTCTCTGCCGTCTGCTTTTGTTCTCAGATATGAACTTCTTAAAGCCACGTGACAGGTTCAAGATGCACCGAGGGGGGGGTTATGGAGCGGTGTGTGTGCAGAGAGAGGGCCGTGGCTCCTGAGAACTCCTGTAGGATGAGCTCACACAGTAGAGAACTAAAACACAGGGCGTCTGAGTAAGCGATGGCAAACATTTAGAAGGAGCTTGTGAGCTGCTCTGGTCCAGCGGCGAGAAAAAAAGACGACTTAAGATCAACGACCTCAGTCTTAACAACCAAACACACACAGTGAGTGAGCATTGGAATAAAACCCTGCCTTAAGCAAGCAGACACGTGCATGTGCTGTATATACAGTCGCAGATGTTACAATAACTCCTGTGCGTAGGAGCAGGCATGAATCATAAGCACACAGAGACGTCAAATACAAATAGCCATTCAGACGCTTCTTTAATAGGGCCAAAGACAGCACGGAGAATTCAAAGAGCGGTTATGAACATTTTACTGTCCTCCATCTGTCCCGGGGTTACCTTGGGAGCCTTTTCATGCCCTTTGTGCCCCACATCAACTTCAATAAGACCGATGTTAGCCAGAGCTTTAGATCTGTCTGTTTCAGACCAGTCAAATGCACCTCGAGGAGCCAGCATCGCTTAAAGGCAGCGTCTCAGTGTTAGTGGACAAGTAAACACAGTGTTGGGGGGGGGGGGCTGAGACAAACAGGCTGTTGGGCTCCACTTGAGCCGAGCGCTGCAGAACTGAAAGCGACACAGCCAATCACACGCAGAGAGATTCTACGTCCGGATCGGGGGGGAAATAAAGCAAAGAGCTACATCAGCGCTTGCTGTTGATGCCCGATTCCAGATAGGGCGATGCATGTTAGCGCCAGGGCCCTCCAGTCCTTCTTTCAGCTGCTGCTCCAAATGAAATGTGCTGTTGCAAGTTTGTGTGTCTGGTGATTGTGATGAACTCTGGAGTGTCTCTATTTACAAGGGCAAATGACGGGAGTGTGCGTGAAAGCCAATAAGACCTGCGAGGTGTTGGCCTGGTGCCCCGTTGAGAACGATCACAACATACCAGAGTACGTGGACTCGCTGAAATATTCCATCTGCAAGTTTGTCCGGATCACATAATTGTCCGTGCACAGGAAATATCATTTGTGAGGATTTCTGCGCCCCAATGTGCTGGGTTTGACTCTCTCTTCTCTTTAATCCAAATTAGACCTGCTATGTTGATGTCTGCAGAGAACTACACACTGTTCATCAAAAATTCTGTAACCTTCCCCATATTTGGCGTCTCAAGGTGATTACTTCATTCCTATTGAATTAAATTCAGCTCCAAATGTTTCCAAAGGTAGATAGATAAATAGAAATGTTGCATGTATTGTTGCAAATTTATCCTAGGTTAATTAATAGCAAATAAAAAGATGAACAAAAGATCTGAATTGCATTATGGGAACTGTAGGATTTTGCGTTTTGACTTATTCTAGGAACTGAAAGTCCGGATATCTCGGCTTCTACTGCATTAATGTGGACTTTAATCCTCTGACTTTTTCAAAGTGTGACTCTAAACCGCTGGAGTAGACCTTGAAGTTAGAAAGTTTTGACAGAGGTTCAAACCCTCGAAATGTTGTACTTTGTCTTTAAACCGTTAAAGAAAATACATTTCTCAATCGTTTTCAGTCAAGTCAAACATCATTTTGTACTGAAGATCCCAAAAAATGTGTACAACCTAGAATGCAGAAACCATATGAGCAACCAAACACATCTTGAATAGGGAAGGTAGCGCCGTATTAGCACTTTAGTAGCACTTAAATGTCTTTTACTGATAGCACTTTGTAATTTAACTTTATTGAAGAAATTGTACCTGCTTGATTCTTGTTGTTCTGAGTTTGGACTCGTGGTTTAATGCACTTATTGTAAGTCGCTTTGGATAAAAGCGTCAGCTAAATGACATGTAATGTAATGTAAAGTGCACTTTGAGGTTCTTATGGTCCCCGAAACGCTAACACGTCTCCATTTCCAGCCGTGCCTTCTCATGACCGACTGTGCTTTCAGGAGCAACCTGGTGGAGGGCATCGAGGCCGACTACATCAGCAAATGCCTCCACGATCCAAAGGACGCTCCACTGTGTCCCATATTCAGACTGGGAGACATCGTTAAACTGTCTGGCTTCAACTTCGAGACGATAGCCCGCGTGGTGAGTCAACTGAACTTTACTCAACACCGACAGGTGAGGACTGTTCAGGTGGAACGTCCACCTCGTCACAGCTGCACACGTGTGATAATGGAGACTGGTATTGTGTGGCAGGGAGGGGCCATCGGTATCGTGGTGGACTGGACATGTAACCTGGACGTGGACTTAAAACACTGCAAACCACAGTACAAGTTCCACGGTCTGTACGGAAACCCAGAGGAGACCGACAAGAACAGAGCTTCAGTGGGCTACAACTTCAGGTGTGTGGAGGCTCCTCCCTGAACTGAAACACACTCTGGGTCTTTACGCTGCAGAAGTACTTCTTATATGATGTGAACATTTTTGGGAAATACACTTATTTGCTTTCTCGCTGATAGTTCAGGACAAAAGAAGACTTACGCCACCGGTTAGCTGAGCTTAGATTAGCATAAAGACAAGAAACAGCCGGTTTGGTTTTATGGGCCGTACATAACACCCCATCAAACTATAAAGCTTTACACTTCACTTGTTGTAGATATTGAACAAACAATATAAAACGTGTTAATTAGTGTGTGCTTTGTCAGTGGACTTTGTTACCCATGGACACCGCCGGGCTAGCTGTTTGCGCCTGTTTCCAGTCTTTATGCTAAGCTAAGCTAACGTTTTGCTTCAAATTGATCGGACAGACACGAGAGCAAGCGAGCGAGAAGTACGTTGAACAATCTTTTCAACAGAGGTTTGATACTCTTCAGTCATCGTCTTGAGTCTCCTCCTGCTCCCGTGGGTTGGACCTGCATGAACTGTCAGTCACATGTCAGCACAGCTGTGGGACACAAACAATCAGAGGGTTGGAGGGACACAGTGATCTCTAAGTGCCAGGCTCAATGAGCATGACCACAGGGACACGTCTTAAGTACTCAAAGAGTAAGCAGCAAAGTGAAAGTAAAAGTGGAAGCCGCTCTGCTTGTGTGGAGTTTGTTTACTGGATGCAGGAGGGAGTTTCAAACGTACGGGACATGGTAAATCCTGACGGCCCGACAGTGTGTGACACCAGCCGTCCTCACTGAACCGCCTGTCCATGTGTGGCCTCTCTCAGGCCTCCTGGGCTCTCTGCCGTCTGCTTTTGTTCTCAGATATGAACTTCTTAAAGCCACGTGACAGGTTCAAGATGCACACAATTCGAATCCCAGTATCTGAAACGTTTTTATTAAGTGTATAGGCCCCTGTGTTTTGCAGAGGTTGAAAGCTTCTAAGCGACATATTCTCATAGAGATGAATATGTGGCAACAGCTAGTATTTGTCAAAGACCTCCGCGCATACATTCCACGTAACATATTGTGATCGTCCCCGTGGCTTTCTGTAGGTATGCAAAGCACTATTTGGACAACAAGGTTCAGAAGAGAACCCTTCTCAAAGTGTTTGGCATCCGGCTCGACATCATCGTACAGTCACTGGTGAGTGAAACGTGTGAAAACATTTTTTTTTTTATCACGTGAATTTCTGACTTGAGAAATACTAAAAGGGGGGAATGCTGAATCATTTGATCTCCGTGCCTCCCACAGGCCAGAAAGTTTGACATCATCCCAACGCTGACCGCGATAGGCTCCGGGGTCGGCATCTTTGGAGTGGTATGTTGCGGCCTGACTACCCGCCATATAGTTTGTTTATTATCTGTGGAATACTTTGCATATTTAATGTAATACCTCTGATGTTACAGGCAACCGTGCTCTGTGACCTGGTGCTGCTCTATTTGCTCCCAAAAAGAGAATTTTACAAGAACATGAAGTTCAAACAAACAGGCACACAGAAACGGGTAAGGTCAATGACGCACACAAATTCTGTTGCGATTGTGCAAATTCAGTTTGACCACAAGATGGCAGCAGAGAGGCCTTTAACGGAAAAAAACTCCAGACATTCAACACTGCAATTATTTATTACAACTTTTGGCTGCATTTCAATAATTGTGAAGGAAGGTTACATTTGTCAGAACTAGATCCCCCCCCCCCCCCCCCACACACTAACACACACACTTACTTCACCATGCAGCAGCTTAGGATCATCCATGCTTGCTCCACAGCATCTTCCCCCATCCCTGAAACAGTCCCCCCCTCTAACTGAAACAGGCGGATCATTTGTTGTTCTTGCAGCATGACAGCGAGTTGCTTGGTTTAGAAACAGACGACAAGACAAGTCCGAGCACTGGCGGGCCCAACGTGAGTGCACGTAGACGTCGAGACAGTAGAGTAGACATGTATTCTGTGGTGTGATGTTGAGGAGAATCCTCTCCTTTAAGGGTCTTAAATGTGTCCTTTATCCTATTGGTTCCATCCCACAGGACCCGGACCCGGACTCGGACGCATGTAGCACAGAGACAGAGGTACCGGTAAGATTCATAAATGTACCAAAACAATAAAGAATCATTTCAAAAAGCCAGTTTGCTCTTGTTTTTCTGCAACAGCTCAGGTTGTGTTTGTGCTGCAGAAGTGACCTGGGAGAAGACCTTTGAGGTGGTACTTTTGAAGCAGTACCGACATGGCACACGTGCACTCTGGATCGGACAGGACGCCGTCTCAAAGGCATTTCTCCGTGTCCGTTCTTTCTTCAGCATCTTCTACATCCTCACCAACATCCTGAGGGATTGTGACCCTCCCTCACTGTTGTATGTAGAGCTTTAGCGTGGCTCAGCTGTGGGCCTGTGTTTTCTTTTCTTCCCTTGGGGAGTAGTCCGGTTTGCTTTTGTTGCACACTTTGGGCGTAACCTCCAGCTCCACCCGTATCTGTGCAGGGTTAGATGAACACTTTAACTCATCTGTGTTTACAGGATTCAGCCACAACTCATCCATTACCCCCGTCGTTGTCTTTTGTCAAAACAAGATGGCGTCACTGTCGGAGTGACTCATCCCCCGCGTGCACCTTGTGATCGGCAGTTCAATAAAAGATGCACAGCAACTTTACTGGGATCTGTGTGTGTGTCTCCAGTAGTTAAACAGGAATACAGGCAACATGTCAAGAGAATTCAGATGTTCTTTGTTTTTATTGTCTTTGATTAGGTCGAGGTGTACAAAAAGCATGCAAAAAATAGCTTCTTTATATATTACATATTTACATTGTAATAACTGCATTCCACGTGCCACGCATGCAGCTCTTCATCTAAATGGTGACGGTTGTGCATTTATTTTTGGGAGAATAAAGTATGTGAAGGATTGGGGATTCCTCCAATAAAGAATGTTTGCATTATTGAAAGAGGTGACCTTTAACTTGTGATGGTTTCAATGGACCGATGCCTCCTTCGGGCCAAATGCAGTTCATTCTGGCATGAGCAGTCAGAGTTGTATATCATATTGTTAGAGTTATGCAATATGTGCCAATGCCATTCATTGTTCAAAAGCTGACTAAACGGTTTACAAAACGGAATAAATTACTATAGTAAGCAGGAAATCTCAAGCTGGAAATGGGTGTGGCTTATGTGGACCGACCGACACCTTTAGGAGCTTTCTAATTGGCCACTTTTTTCTTCTTTTCTAATTGTCATTTTTAACCAACAGTAAATTGATTTAAAAGCTTTGGATAAATGCTTAACAAAAAAACCTAACCTTTGCAGAGGCAAACATTTACTGAAGACTATTGTCTGTTGAATACGTGGTCGCCGGCAGGAAGAGAACGTCCTGTGGAGGGTTACATGCTTCCTCCTCCATCCCGGAGCCTCTGGACACACGGCCTGAAGACAAAGCCGCTCCGGTGCCACGCGACGGGCATCGGACACACGGCCCTCGCCGGCTCCTCCAGTCACAAAGCGGTCGTCGCTGAAGCTGCAGCGGCATTTTGTCACAGGCGAAATGAAAACATACTGGACTTTATAAAAAGAAAAGAAAAAAAAAGGAGAAACGCTGCCACATGCAGATTGATTATGAAAAGCACAGGAGACTGTGAGAACAGACGGATACACAGTAAACATGGTCTTTTACAGGCGGACCACAGCTGTGTGTGTGTGTGTGTGTGTGTGTGCGTAATAATAACTTCAGGATGTATCTTGAAGTGGAAAAGTGCAAATATTTAAATATAAGCAGTCAGTACTTTTTCAACAAAAACATTGATAAAAGAAAGGGAATGCCATATAGCCCCGACGACAAAGACAACAACAATATTGCAACTTCCGACACGACGAACGTCCAAACAAACACACACACACACACACAAACACAAACAAACACACACAAACATGTAAAGCGTGTTTCACGGTTTCTGAAGCTGGAACACGCCATTTCATATCTTTGGGGTTCAAACAGCCCTCGTGCCTCAATGCAAACTGCACACACACAACATGTCAGAGGAATCCATCCTCAACATATTACACTCTTTGACTGGACCGTTACAAACATTTATCTTATTGATTTGAGTTGGTGGCGACAATATAGCCCACACATTTGGCCTTTTTTTTCTTCTTCTTCTTAAAGTTCGCCAACCACCTTGAATGGCAAACAAATTAAAAAACAAAAATTGTAATAAAACAACATTTTGTACTCCATCACCAACAGGGTTCAAATGCTAACAAGCTAGCTTATGGAGTAAGTAATGGTCATCAATTGGGACTAATTATCTATATAGAATGTTGGGCTGTCGTCTCATCAATTAAATTCATATCTTGAGAATATCTATAAAATATGAATACTGATAGTACCATCGTTTTCACAATAGCCACCAATGCATATTTTTTAGGAAGAATTAACGATGCCCAAAATTATGGCATACATAAAAGAGTGAAATTTAGCTCCAATACTCCATTTGACACATCTAGCAATCATAAAAAAAAAAATTGTTATGATGCTGAGGGAGAAAATGACTTTTGGTGGAATAACATCGTGTGAAACGGGGACTTTTGCCCTTTTCATGAGACAAAGCACACCGTTATGACCTTTATGGCACACTGTGCTCACCTTAACCACCATTTGAGTCCCTTTTTTATTAAGTCTGTAAAGAGAATACTGAAATATAAATCTGGAGTGTTAGAAAATAAAAAGACCTTTCTCTGCTCTACCTAAAAGAAAAAGTCAGACAACCCTCCGCTGAGCAAAAAAGAAACATATACAACGCTCACCCTTTTTTGACCTCTTGTGGAAGAGCACTCTTTGATGTTTATCTTGGACAACGAGATCATACATGCCTTCAAATGAGCTCTGCAGCCGAGACGGTTGTGTCATAATACATTCTCATATGCAAGAAGAATTATTTAAGGTCAGGCGGTCGGGGGAGTCTCACGGCACAGACACAAGAACAGGGCCGTGACGGCGATCACATCGATGATACCTCGAGACATCTTTGTACAATATTAATGACGTGAAATCGAAAGAAAAACATCACTGAACAGACAATAATATAGTGTCATTAACATGCTGAACTCAGGCTGGCTGTGGCTGGGACAGCTGACGAGAAGCAGTCTGATGACGAGGCCTCACTGTTTATCAAAGCTCGACAGTGTTCCTCTTCTTAATGCCCGCTGACAGACGTGTCTTTCTTCAGCAGAGATCCTCCTCTTGGTTCACTGATGCCCGTCACAACAGTAAGTGGCTGAGCGGTTAACGTTGTGGATCTAAGTCAGTGCCCAGAGGAGGAAGATGTGTGTGTGTGTGTGTGTGTGTGTGTGTGTGTGTGTGTGTGTGTGGGGGGGGGGGGGGGGGGGGGGGGGGGGGAGGAGACACGATAGCAAACCAGGGTTTGAGCGTAAACAAAAGCGATAAACCATCCGTAGGTCCAGTGTATAGAACGATATGCATATGTGGTGCGTCACTGATTTGAAGGAGACGTGTGGATGAACGGGGACAAAAGCTCTGCTGGAGGACTCAAGAGGAGGGCTCGTCTTCGTGCAGGTCCTCCAGCTCTCCGTCTCTGGGTCCGTCTCCCGTGCTGCTCTTTCTGCAACGAGAGATGGAAGAGACACAGCGGTCAACATGAGCGCTTCCAGAGAGCTGAATGTCTCCAAATGCAGAGACAACAGAAGCGCGTTTGTCACACGATGGACGTCAAAAGGCAACAGGGAGATGAGGGGTGACAGCTGGGGAAGGGTTAGGCTGCTCTATCACTTGTCATGATGGGGATGAGCGAGAGCGGAGGAGTCTAAGAAGATAATGGTGATGGTGATGATGATGATGATGATGATGATGATGATGATGATGACGATGGTGGGCTGGCAGCGTGCCGGACTGTGCTGCACAAAGTGTTACCTGAGAGAGGGGTGCAGTTTTAAAGTGGGCCGGAAGGGCCAAGAGTCCCTGCAGCAAAGTGGGAGAAAAGATGGATGGAAAAAAGAAAAAGAAAAAAAGGTCACAGGTGAGAGGGCAAAGGTCACCTCAGGGGGTCGGGGGGAGGTCAAAGGCAACCCACTTCCCCTCCTCCACCTGAAGATGCTACATGTATGTGTGGCTCTGATATTAGTACAGAAATGACGAGCACATTGATCAACCAGCAGTTTAAGTTTGTTTTTCCACTTCATACAAATATAAATAAAATATTTTAGAACTATGAGGTTAAAAATGTAAATAAATCCTCTTTTTACTTTTAAAAAAAAAATATTTTTTTAAATGGGGCTCTCAACCAAGTTTACAGCTCTAAACGAAAGTGGTTGAAAAAAGGTGATGACACATGCTACGTGTGAGCCTCATATGCCTGTTCCTCTTCATAGTCCTCCTATTAATCATACGGTTTATAGTTCGTGGTGGCATGAAGATCAAGAATCAGAAGCTATGAGCTCATGTTCAGACATTAAAGGTCTAAACAAGACCAAAACGTTGGGTTTCTTTCCCCCCCACTCTCCAGCAGGGGGCAGTGTGACTCAAACTCCCTTCACATCCTCTGGAAACACCTTCACCTCAGAATGCAGCTCTCTGACGGGGGAAACCTCGGCCTAGTCACCTAACAGAACCCCTTTACAGCGGGAGATTAGAGCCTCATGACGAAGTCTGCCGGACACACACCACCGATTACTGTCCCCCCCCCCCCCCCCCCCGCTGTGCAGCAGGGCAGCTATAGATGCTCCAGCTTGGCCCCGGGCTGTTTATTTTCTCCCAGCAACGCGTTCAACCCGTGTTACAGAAAAATCCAAGGTCAGCCCAAAGGCAGCGGTAGATCTGTATCATCCTCTACCCTTGAAAGCTGCAAGCAACAAACAAAAGAGACACTTATAAAAGCTGGAAGCTGCGCTGCATACAATGAAAGAATGAATTATGGTGCTATGGCAACGCAAAGCAGCGGCAGCGGCTGCCGCGGGGACGAATGTTAGTTAACCTGATACAGCAGACAAGAGGAGACAGGTGTGAGGCACCGGTCTCTGTCACAGTCTCACGCAATGAGGACGAGCCTCGCGTGGTCGTGTGTTCTCTATCTTCTGTGGATGAGATGCACTGTACTTACATGAGCAGGCTGCCAGGCGCAGACATGGACCTCTCCTCTCTCCTGCTCGGACACTCGAAGGGGTTGCTGAAGGAGCGCTTCCTCAGCATGGCTCTCACCAAGATCTGAAAGATTCACAAGCACAGGACCGTTGCAAGGATGAGGAACATCTGCACGGAGAACAGAGGAGATGGATTCACTGCAGGAAACTCGCACACACCAGGATGTCGGAGTTATGTTACGTTTATAACGTACATGAAAAATAAATACTTTTCAGGATTCCCTACATCTAATAGATAATAGTGAATAAAACCTATATTGACATTGTTTGTTATTGCATTTTCACATGGCTGGTATATCTTGATGGTAAACAGCAGGAATACATGCTCATGTTAATATCTGGCTGACGTCACATCAGTCCATAAGGAAGCTATCATTGTTCTACCCTCGTCATCGGCTTGTAAACATTATCGCGTGCTATAGATCCGAAGATCGATGGCGCTCATAATTTCCCTTGTGTCCTTTAAGAGACGGTGGGTGCCTATATGTGCAACGACACTCATACATACTTCACAGTGAACTATTGATGAGCATGGACGTATCGACTGGACATGAAGGCGCTCGGGGATGGAGGACGCTCAGGGCTCCTTACCACGGCGGAGAGGCTGGGAACAAACTTGACTGAGTTCTGGATGTCCTCCTCGGTCACCTCCACCGCAGAGCAGTGCTCCTCCTCCAGAGGCAAGGGGTCCGTGCCTCCCTGGGTCACCCACTGGTCCATCTGAACACACACACACACACACATAATATACCTATATACAAGTCTGGCTCTCAGTGCTCAGCTGAGTCCATTGCTTCATGTTTCAAAGGTTCCAAAGGGTGACTGCAGTTTGTTCTAAGCCCTGCACAGCATGCATATTTTACACTATTATTGATTTATACATGAACATTTACTGCCAAGCAGCCATCTGCTTTGGTTCATGTTGTTGTGCTACTAAAATCAAAGATTTCAAAGTAGCTCGAGACACATAATCCAACAAGCTGGAGTTAAGTTTATCAAATGTATCTATAAACGGCTCAATAGTTTCCAGTGTTCAGTAAACATTACTCTTAAAACATGCGTTAGTTAGGAACTATTCTCCATCCTGGACTCAATTGTGTGTAATAAGCTGCAATTCATTACTTTTGTCAAGTAAGAGAGTGTGTGTGTGTGTGTGTTTGTGTGTGTGTGTGTGTGTGTGTACATAATGCCTTATTATCTCTTGCTTTCAAAAAAACACTCGGAGTCTCTGGTGAGAACATGACTCACTGACGCATGGTTAGATTGTGTCATGGAAACATGGAGGGGAGAGGGGATCTGTCATGGCTGGTCCTGGACCTGGTCCTGGTCCTGGACCTGGTTCTCCCTCTATCACTGGCTCAGCGTTAACGCCGCCCTCCACAGGGACATGCCGAATTAACCCCAGTGTGTCTAACCCCTTTGAGCCGGTCACAGGAGAATGTGTCTGAACGTGAACAGTGACATCGTCACCTTGATCTCAGGGATGGTGATCCTGGTGTCTGGGTTCTTGTCCAGCATCCGCAAGACCAGGTTCTGCAGCGCTTCACTGATCTTTGGCCTGCACAAAAACACAGCACAATTATTAGAGAATGGAATATTTGGCTTTTGAAGCAACTGAAACCGGCCCGGGCCAACCATAGTTTGGAGATCGGTGGGAGGATTGTGGAGCAGCTCCATAAAGACATGACAGTTTGAATTTAAAAAAAAGATATGTCCTCGTATTAAGTCAGCTGCAACATCTGAATCGTTGTGAGTGTGAAAAATCGAAACAAGCAGAGAATTTTGCAACAGAACAGTTAAAAGATAAGAAATTAATGGATAAACTGTAAACTGTAAATAATTAGCTTAAACTAATGGATGGAGCGCTAAAATAGTGAGCTAAAAGTTATGAATGAAATAATGAAATAATAAGTAATGGATTGACAAAAGTAATGGACAAATGGATGAAAATCCTTCAAATGAATTGGCTTAATTAGATAGTTTGCTAAAAATAAAAGAATACAAGTAAACGGGTGAAAACCGGTGGGTGTCAACGAGGGGGTTCTTGAGATTGACAGGCCTGTGGGGGCTGGGATCACTGGTTTATGGGCCATTTTGTCCTGCTGGGATTTAAAGAGCTACAACTGGAAGTGAAGTCAGTGCTCTAAATATAATATATCATATATACTGTATATGTTTACTGTGTTTATGAAGATGCACTTTCCCTGACAGTCGGTAAAATAACCTGAAGGTGCATGGCAGGAATAGAGGTCATCGACGTAAAAAGAGCTTCATGTGAGCTCAGCCTGACCACAATGCACTCTGCCGACAGCCTCATGGCCCTCAGTGACGACGGAGCCGCTCACTGTCATTGGAGGGGAGGGGGGGGGGGGAGGGGGGCGACAACATGACACCCTGTGCTTACACACACTCCACCTGCCACTCATAGCCCTTTCACATGCCCTGTGTTTACACTTCATCAGTGCTTTCCTATCAGTCCGCAGCCACTGCCACACTTCCTGGCTCTTTCTCACCCGTCTTTTTCTAGTGTTATTCACTTCTATGTTGACCTTTCAGGCAAAGTGGAGATAGAGGTTTAGAGCTTGTTTTGATCATATACAGGGGACATCCACTGCGTGTCCTTCTGGCTGCTGCACCAAGCTATTTTTTTTTTATTTTTCGCAGATGCAATTTAAAAGTGAAAGAAAAGAGGCCGAGATGCAGTTGAGAAGATAGCAAATGGCCGAAGGGGATGATTACAGCTGTGGACTGGAAGTGGCCGGGACTTCGCTGCTGTCTTTTTTAATAAAGTGGAGGAGAGGTAAGGATGCAGAGACTTACGTTTCTGAGAAATCCACGAGGCCGGTCCTTATCTTATTGTGCAAAACCAATATGTACTCGTCAATAAATGGGCACTGCAGGTGGAGCAGAGGAAAGACAGTGAAAAAAATACCAGCACCAAGTGAGACGGCTAGACTAGATGGCCGTTTATCAAACAGAACTGCTGCCTTTGGTGGACCAGATGGAAAAAAAGAAAAAGAAGAAAATGTGCAGACTTGCCTTCCCAAAGACGAAACAGTACAGCGTGACCCCCATGGCCCACACGTCCAGCGCCTTGAAGAAAGAGCCAGCAGGGACATTAATTGTGATAAAAACATACATTTAGTGATCAAAACACCATATTGCACGAACAATCACATCGACCTAAATCAATGCAGATTGCCTTAAGGGATTTTTCATTGTTGTTGTCTATTTGTGTGTGTGTGTGTGTCTATTTGTGTGTGTGTGTGTGTGTGGGGGGGGGAGTCTGCCATCAAGATACCGTGTAAATGGATGTGTGTGATCAGGTAACATCCGTCACACTCTTTGTCCTCTCTCTCTCCCCCCTTTTCTCTCGCCCTAGATGAATAGCTCTCCTAGGAATTCATTTCTACTCCTTGATAGAAATGAAATTATAAAACTAGCCCCCTGAGCCTGCGTTAGCTTTCACAATACCACAGACATGCGTTATCAGACAAGGTGCTGTGTGACTGGCATGTTCTGATGGAACACTGGGACTGACAATGAAGTGGCATAGCAGTGTCAAATATTCGACATTTCACTGCTGATTTACACCAAGAAACACACAAATGTTGGTGCATAATGGCCACAAAATGGCTCCAAATCCCAATCCTCTCTGTCTGCAATCAAAGATTCTATTCTGGTATTTTGACGTGATTCGTTGCAGAAGCAGGTGGAAATCAATGCAATCGTTACGGCTGTCCTTGACTGATCATCACTCGACTGTAAAAGCAGAAACCGCGCATCGATGCGAGAAATTTCGGGATCAATACGAGGTGCGTCAAACCGATAGCCTTACTCCGTTTCTTGACTCTGGGAATGGTTTTGTGCTCAGCCACATTAGTGGCTTCCTTGTTATTAATACCAGCTCACGCACACACACAGGGGAAAAGACTGACAATGACATTTTGCTCCATGGATTAGCAGGCCGGCAGAGGTCTGAAAGCTCATCTTGGTTTTAATGGTTCTCATTTTCCAATCATGAGGTTGCCGGCTTAGACCGACACCAGCGGAAGGATGAGAGTCTACTCACTTTGCCGCTGAAGCTCTTCCTCGCGTCCGAAAGGGTCTCCGGTGCCATGAACGCAGGAGTGCCAGCAGTGCTGGACAGCATCGCGTCGTTGCCCTCGAACTGGTTGCTGACCCCAAAGTCTGCGATCTTCACGTGGCCGTCGTCGCCCAGCAGCAAGTTAGAAGGCTTGATGTCCCGGTGGACGATCTTCTGGTAGTGAACTGAGGAGGAAGGAAACAGGAAGTGGACTTTAGGAAGTACAGAGGAACAGCATCCAGGTCGTGTTATCTAGTGTCCCCATATTTATTTATGTGTTCACTATGAACACGCACACTGAAAAAAACACCTAACTTCATTCACACGTGTCTATAATGCAGAAATGTGCACGTAATTGCATTTTTTATTATTATTATTAATAAACAGTTTCTTTAACCAAAGGAATGAGGTGAATGCTGTAAGCTCATCTTAGACTGAAAGTGCATCTCGAAGCCTTAACACTTAACAACTATCTGGAGCTAAGCCCCGGACACTTCACAGACTGGTTAAGTGGGGCCCACTTGTCTGAGGAGGTCTTATTAAAACATGACGCACTTGACTTATTAAAAGCCCAGATAATTAAGTGTCGTTAGCTGCACAACAATAATAGCACATTGGCTACTTTGGAGGTTTATTATGGAGCCTTTAAATGTTCAATATTAACTAAATCAAAAATAATAGTCCTTGGACCATGTATACACACACACACAACAATATAAATAAGCTCAATACTATCAAGTTTTGTATCATTATTCATATAAAAAAACAATAACAACATTTGGTTATTCAATGACACAATTTATATAATGTCATGGATTGTGGTTTGGAAATCCATTATTTCTGTAAAATCCACAAGTTGTGTTATTCCAAGAGGGTCGAAAAAAAAAGCTAAGAGGTAGGAAATAGCTTTTCATCTAGAAACCTCTCAACAGAGACCCGACTCAAGAGGTGGAAGCACTCAAAAACAGCTGTGTGCAAAACCTAAAAGTGTATACTGCCTTTACATGTCGTTTTGCTTTTGGCTTCATTCTGGTGGTCTGAAGTCTCGTTTTCAAGATGGACCCCACAGCTCACGGATCCAGAGAGGTGAAATGGATCAACGGCAAATGAGAAGCGGCTCGATGCAATGAGGGGGACGGCAGAGATGTGTAGCCAGACCCCAGAGGCATGGGCACCGTCTGTCTATTAGAGTAGAACATGCTACCATGTCTTCTTTTGTTTAATAGTGAGAGATCAGACTCAGTGCTCCAAATGTTCCAGCTTTCACAATGGGTATGATAACGGGGGATATCTTTAGAAATTAAATATCCTGGTCACTAGGAACACCCCAAAAACTGCATGTAGCATTTTAAGTGGGAGTGGGGAATCAATAGCTTAAAAAGCATAAATTAGTGTGCGTTAAATGCTTCACAGATGGGGTTCTAAGACTCAAAGATACTTACGGTACTCGATGCCCAGGATGATGTCTCTGAAGTATAACCTCGCCTGCTCTTCGGTCAAAGGACCGTCTGAGGGCACCTCCATCACTGGACTACAACACACACACACACACACACACACACACACACACACACACACACACACACACACACACACACACACACACACACACACACACACACACACACACACACACACACAACACACACACACACACACACACACACACACACACACACACACACACACACACACACACACACACACACACACACAGTCAGTTTGTCCACTATTTGCATTGGAATTAAAATTGCAAATGTGAAGACATTCAAATACATATTTGCATTGCAGACATCCTGATCAAACAGCACTGATACTCAAATACTGCGATACAGACAATCTTTATCTTTCTGTGTGTAGATCCCAAACCCAACAACACAAAACAACTTGTTAAATCCAGACACCGCCTCGCTGCAGCTTCCTCGCCCTCCGTCAATATTGATATTCTGCGACGCCGTGCTGCAGTTCCCCGGTGTAATTGTGATTAAAATGGAATTACGTCTGAACTACCCCGAGATCAGAGCAGAGATCGACCATGCTGAGCCGATACTGTTAGAAACAGCATGTACTGAACAACCTGGATTCACAACCTTGTGCTACCAAGAAGAGCTGATATTTGCGTTCTCACATTAAGCTGGTCTAAATATGAACTGCAGACGGTTTAAACAGTCGTGGGTTAATCTCTGGATTGTCTTATTTATTTCAACCCCACACACTATTTAGCGTTTATAAGCGGCACACAAACATTTAATAAATGTTATTAACACACACACACACACACACACACACACACACACACACAGTAAGCATATATAAAGACACGTGAATAATATTAATCAAAGTAGCTTTGAACTTTTTAACATGTAAAATATACAAGTAAAGTATGAGCATAGAGGAGAATGACTGCCTTCAGAAGTAAACGTTAACTGGAGATATCGAAAAACAAGTCTAAATTTACCCTAATACTTTCTTTTTTGATACATTATACATTATTTATTAGCTAATCACGATTTCACAGAACATTTTATTGTGGTTTATAATAGAAAATCCTGTATTGATTGTTTATATAGTGCGTATAAAAGCTAAATAGCAGGAGATACAATAGGGGAGGCACAATGTCTTAAGAAATAAAAAAAATGACATATTTCCCAGATCCTGAGGCAACGTCTTAAAAATGCTTGTTCTAGCCAACTCTCTCTCATTATGAAAAGTTAGTAAAAAGTACCAAAAAGGTATACATAACAAATTTATGCAAATGAGTGAAATGATACAAGCTACCCCCTCCCACCTCCATTCGCTTAGAATAACAAAAGGTCTCTTTTTTGTGGCGTAGGAAGGAACAGTTTGTGCATCAGGTCGTGAAACACGGATTACCGGCACGAGTAATAACTGAAGAACCTGAGAACATTATGAATCCCTTTGAAGCCTGGCACAAACAACTGCGTCCGCTCGGAGTGAAGGAGTGAAGGCAGAAGAGGATTAAATGATTACTCTTTTAAAAAGGACATGTTCTCTACTCACCCCTTAGGCATCAGCTCAAACACTGTCAGAAAAAGGGAATAAGAAGGGACACGTGAGACCACACAATGCATTGGTTCCTTCACTCAGTCACCTCAGCATCAGGCACATGAGGAGTTTGACATGCCACACGAATACAGACTGTGACCCCGCACGCCTTGTCTTTTTTATGCATAATGCGTGAGCCCTGAGGTGATGGGGAAGGAAGCAAGAGAAGAACTGAATTATGAATAAGACATACAGTATGTGCCCGAGAGCCAAAGGCTGAGAGAGGGCGAAACTAGGGTGAAAGACAAAAAGAAGATATGGTGTGCGTACCCATGTGAAGGTTGTCCTCTGCTGGATCGTCCAGCACCTGCAACATTAACATCGTGAGTGAAGAAAAACCTCAGTATTAAAAGCAACATGTGATGATTGTTGTCATTTAAGAAGCAGACAGAAAGCATTCAGGGAATTCAAGTCTCATCCCGCTTATCGAGGACTGAGCAGTCACAGGAAGGAGTTGTGAGGATGGCTTGAAAAGCTTATGAAAGCTGCTTGTAACGCTCCACAGTTAGGACGTTGGTGAGAGCTGTCATTTAAAACACCGGCTTTGAGGAGTTGTGCAAATTCACAATTCTGCAGTTGGCTGTGTGCAGGTAATGAATTCATTAATATAATTTTTTTTAATGCTAAAAACCTATCTACCTACCTATCCTATCTGAAAGTTAATTTCTATATTCAGAGTGGTTGACCAATCATGTTTTTGGTTGAGATTGCATTTGCCGACAACTGCCATCTGGTGACTGATGATGATTTATTAATTTTGATTGGTTTAAAATGTGCGTGTAAACCTTGTGGAACAATCCAGTCTCTCAACTACATTTTACAACTTAAGAGGACCTAATGATTTAAATAAGGGCCATTTAATTGTTCGTACTGGGAAGTTGCGTTACCTAAAAAGAAGTCTGTGGGCGCCGGACGTTGGAATTCCACGGTTTGGCCGTCATGTCAAATTGGCTTCACAGCTCGGCGCTCTTCTGTGGCCAGGGTGCATTGTGGGTAATGTAGGCGCCGTGTTTTGACGAAACAGACGGATGTTAGCAGTAAAACAAGGACAGGATATCTCCTCTGAAGCAAGAGGAAGACTTGAAACTGGTCTTTTTGCACCGTTGTTTTTCTGAAGGCTCAAAAAGCTATTAACAGTAAATCAGCAGTCGAGTGCAAAGTGCAAACCATTAGCAGCCTCGTAATTGTCGCAGCTGTTGACTAATGCCGTTCCTAAGATGCATTGAGAGGTTTTTATTTTGTTATGGGAAATTACATACTCGCGCTCATAACTGCATGCCGTGGCGAGTATGGGGTCCATCTCTTCCCAAACATCAGCAACAAAAGGGCGAGATCACCGTCATCGGTTTTAATCTGTCGACGTGGGCTTTCGTGCTTCATAAGTATATTCTTAATTAGACGGACTGAATTGCAGACTCGCAGGAATCCGTCGGAAAAGCCGTAATGAATGTGAGCCCGACCCGGGCACAGTCCATTTAAATGGACGAGCAGAGAGCGAGATGAAGCTGCTTTTTCCCATTGCCCACTTATATATGCCCATTATGACTGTGGGGGTGGACAAAGGAGGGAAGAGATATGTGTGTGTGTGTGTCCTCGCTGCTGGAGCGAGCACACACACACACACACACACACACACACACACACACACACACACACACACACACACACACACACACACACACACACACACACACACACACACACACACACACACACACACACACACACACACACACACACACACACACACACACACACACACACACACACACACACACACACACACACACACACACACACACACACACACATTACAGCTTTTACTTTAAAACTCTTCTGGCATTCTCTCTCTCCCTCAAAGCAAGAGCGAGCCAGACGGTTCTCCCACCGGCTCCCTGAGGTAGACTCCAGGCGACGATGGCGCCCCCCCCGCCATCTGCTCAAGATAGAAAAAAACCCACTCCGATAATATCGCGAGGGAGTGCTGGGTATCTCGAGTCACGTCTCGAAAAATCAGCTTCCATAAACAACCGCCTCTGTAGAAAGTCTATCCGTCTTCAAAACTCGACTCGGCCCAAGTTAGAGCGCGTTGGCTGTTGTCGATCCAAGAATCTATTTACGGTGCAGAAGATTTTTTATTTTTTTTCCCACAGAATATGTCGCCTAAACATCATGAAAGGTCCATGGAGAGAAGTATGATGGATGTGCTGGAGGGTAAATCTCGTTTCTCCCACCGGTTTCCTGGCAGCTCAGGGTTTATCCACCTTTTTTGTTCTGATATAAACTAACGTGACATAAATAAAAAGCGGAAGTCAGGGTACACAGCGAAAAAGGTTATCTGAACAGTGGAAAAGGATAAAGCCGACCACAATGGATTTCAGCCTGTTGTGCTATTATCAGAGAAATAATTATGAGATAACACATTTCCCCATTGCAAGATGAACAAAATGGAAACGCAAGAGAAGAAACATGGTTGATTTAGGAGGTGTGTGTAGCTACAAACTATGAGCTCCTAATTCATATAAGACTGAATAAGCCCCTTCTTAAACAATCTATAGCGCGTGGTCTAAAGTGCATGTAGGGCGTGTCCAGCTCCACTGTTGCTACTTCAATGGCGCATAATCTGTGCACAAAGTAAGGCACAAGGGACAAAACGGTTGTATTTAGTGTCTTAGTAACCATAGGTGTGTTTGGGGCGTAACAGGAATCTAACCAATCACAGTGCCACCTCACATCCCCTTTTCAAAGTGCTGGGGCAGTTTGCTACTCGAATGGCAGAATTTGCAAAGCGGGTGGTTTTCTGCAGTAAACATGTTGTTTTTGAAAGGCTTAATTACAACAAACATGGACTGAAGCAGAATATTTTGTTTGCTAAAAACATTTTGGAAATCCTTCGATCTATCTTTTGTCAACACATTTTGACTGCTGGACTTCACAGCACTGTGGAGTTATTGGAAATGTTTGGATGCATTGGAATCTAATTCTACAAGTAGTATTATACTATTAATATTAGTATAGCCTGATATTTATCTGTGCAGAAACACCGGGTTCAAACACAATGAATAAGACATGCAAGAGAACTGCGCAGCATTCAAATGTTGATTTAGAATTTGAATATCTGGGTTATGAGTGAAGCTTCAAAGATTCTAATATTTGCTGCAGGCCTAGAATTGTCTTAAATTGATGAGTTTCATATTCAGTTGACTGGGCACTCGGTTAACTGTTTGCTGCTGCTGTCCAATGACGGGAGGGTGCTGAATTAATGTTGCCGTGGCAACATGTTGTGAAGGGAGGGAAGGGACAGGTGTGTAGTCTTCGTCCGGTGGACCTCATTTCTGTCGTCTCCTAATCTTCGGTCCCATCAACAACTCCAATTGACTGCATTTGAGCAAATGCATTGATAATCAATTTTATGAGTGGCACTGTGTGTTACAAGCAAATACACACACACACACATATATATATATATATATGTATACACAATATAGTGTGTATGCACACATACACATACAAAGACACACACGAGGGGCTGTTGAAGGAGCGGTTTCCCTTCCACAGAGGGACTGCCGTGCTTCTACAGCTGCCTACGAGGGACAAACCAAACACTGGGCCTAGGCAGGGCCTTTGCGTTCTCATATTGAATTGGCAGCATCAATTTGTTGGTTGAAGGTTCTTCTTCATGCTTAAGAAGGGAGGGCATTCATGTTCTCAATCAGTGGTTGGCCTCCGAAGGCAAAGGCAGCAGCCATTTACCGTTTCCTGTTTCACATAAAAACCAGAGGACGGAGATGCTCTCACCTCCACCAGCTTGACAATGTTGACATGGTCCAGTTTTTTGAGGATGGCAATCTCTTGGTAGACTCTCTCCAGGGGTCCTAAGATCTTGGGCTGCTCTCCTTGGGCCGCCTTGGGTCCCCTTGGGGGTGGGCGACCTGCAGACACAAATCACACATACAAACTTTGATCAACGATTCACTTGATTGGTGTTGACAGGAGAAATCATACAACACAATGATCTAAACATGTGGCAGGGTGTTTTTATGAGTATCATGGTTGTGGTTTGCTTTTGTTTTGATAGTCGCCCTACGTGTAGTCATTGTGTGTCATTGGTATCAGCGGTGGTCACAGCTTTGAAACCTGTTTCCTTTTACATGATAAATGATTTAACTTGTTTAACTTGTAAGAGCTCTGTTTGTTGTCTCATGCTGCACATTGCTGACATTTAGCCTACCAACACACACACACACACACACACACACACACACACGCACACACACACACACCTAATTGAGATTAGGTTACTTCCTCGTTAAGCTGTGAACACTCGTACAGACTGTGTGAACTATGTGAGTGTTTAGAAGAATAGAGGAAGGACTTACGTGGGAAACCACACTGCTTCATTAACTTCTTCTTGGACACCAACTTCATGGCCTGGGAAAGAGCGACATAGGTTTTGGTCAGGTATACCAAAGAATAAAATAAACCTCTAATGTAAATGTACATGAAAAAGCCAGAAACATGAATGTTTTAAAGTCAGTGGATGAATATCTGTGTTATTATGCTTTTCTTTTCTCTTCTTTTTTGAAAAGGTCAGGAGTATCCAAGTCTGAGGCAAATAAATCTTTCATGGAAAAGAACATGATGAGAACATGTGTGTGTGTGTGTGTGTGTGTGTGTGTGTAGTTACCAGGAAGTTTCTTTTTAAAGACAGAAACCAGGTTCGGCAAGAATCCTCAGTTTATATGGCGTGTGTGTGTGTGTGTGTGTGTGTGTGTGCGAGTGTGTGTGGTTGGTTAATGACTCAGCCAGTCATCAAACAGTTAAACATATTATATCCAGAGAGCAATATTCAGAACTATTGCAGCTTTCTTGGTTGTAAAGTTCATACTGAGACAATTAAAATATTCACACCAGAGTTCATTACAGAATCTGGTGGAGCTCCAGTAAAGAGCACCTCATCACCTCAAAAGCTCACATTCTAACTGTGGGTAGGTGAAGGTGTGTCATGGCAGTTTTACTCACAGTAAATGTTTTTTACCAAAAAGAAATTGGGAATGACTTTGATTTGCTTTTGCTTATAAGCAGCAATAACTGTGGAAAACACAATGTAAGAGGTTATGCAAGTTCAGTTCTGATATCGTGCTGAGGAGGTTCTGGTGAGTGGTATGTGGTGATGATCTAAGGCAGCCAAAAGCATGACAGCAGGACCTTTATTTTGTAGGAGGTGTCATATAAAAAGGTTTAGGAATTATGTCACCGTATTTAGCACTCTAATCTGTAGACAAACAAGTCCTCTCAATAAAAAAGACTTAAGTTTGCTCAGAGATCTAAACCGTTACACCCATAAACGACGGTTGTGTGAGCTAACCTTTGCTTAGTGTTGACATCAGGGCCTAATTAACTTCCTCAACTCTGTCAGTCCACAAAGTAAAACAGGAACAACTAGAATCATCCTCGTGGTGATACGCCTCCGCCAGCCAGTCAAGATGCAGTTTACATCCATGTGTGTCCAAAATGTCACCCCTTCCTCATGTCATCGTGAAGATGTGTTGCAAGGTCACAGTGACCTTTGACCACCAACATCTCAAACAGTCCTTCCTTGAGTCCTGCCAATGATTAGCTCTTTAAACTTATCGCTGCAACACTTTCAAAGAACTTGAGTGAATGCTGCTCATATTTAGTTTACTTTTTGCCGGCCGAGGCCGACAAACAGCATAACCGAAGAACTGCCAATCAAATTGTGACCGTGGTAATTATACGACACACATGCAGGACTCGAGGCCTTCTGTTGATACGTTGGACAATAAAACATGGTTTCCAACGCTTACTTGGAAGAGATAAGTTAGAATAAGTCTTCAAAATATTAAATCAAAAGCCCTTTTCATTCATCTTAAAAGGTGCCACATAAGAATAAATCAGATCATATCTCTGATTGAGGGATTGAACGAGCAGACCTTATCAGCTACCGTAGGACCTCAGAGCAGCCGCTATAAAAACTTGATTAAATGCTCCTCATATTTAGTTTACTTTTGCTGCCCGAGGCTGACAAACAGCATACAGCACAACCAAAGAACTGGCTAACAGCGCAAACAAAGGGAACAGTGTTGACAGAACGAGCAGACTGAGGGGGAACCGGAGGCGCTACGCTCTCGCGCCGCCCTTATCAGCGTCGTATGAGCTCAGGGCAGCGGCTATAAGCTAGCCGGTGGGGCACATACAGAAAGCACAGAGCGACTTCATTCTTTGCTCCACTATATCAACGCTCTGAAAATCTAATTTAGTGCCTTTAAAACTGATCATCATCGACATCCTGTAAATATTAATTAATATGGGTTTTGTAAGGAGTTGGGCACTTCTAGATAAACAGTTCTCAAATCTCCAGCCAGGTGCCATTAAATCATTATTAAACCATGTGTAACATCCGAGGAGTGCCACTTTAAGGCTACGGAATTATTAGACATGGTTAATAAAGTTAACATGTTGGGTCTCGTGCTTCAGGTCCACCTTTCCAATCCTAAACCAAGACCATGGTCTTTCCCTCGCCCTAATCACGAGCCATGGTTTAGGGCCCTAAACATAACAATAAATAGGAAATCTGAAAATACATACGCATTTTTTCGACTTGCCAGATGTGATGCTTTCCACTTTATGGTGATCAAAACATGAATAAATAAATGAATAAAACGCAACCTTGGCATCGTTTACAAAACCTTTTTATGCTCGTAATTTGTAAATTTCTAGGCCTCTGCAGGTGGCCATTAATTATAGCCGCATGTCATTATTCCTCCGGAGTCTAGATGAAGAAGGTCCCTTGTTGTCATGTTACGGGGCTCGTCTGCGTCCTTACATAAACTCCTGTTGTTTACCTTTCGGCCCATTTTACAAGCTGCCGTTTTCTATGCCGGCTTTCGCTCGGCTCAGAGCTCCGACTGGCTCCAGTTCAAAAGAACATCTTAAACACAACCATCGCTGGCAGCGTCGGCCGGCATGACTCATCCAAACCCTTTTATTGTCGTTACTGTACGGGGCGGCTTAGCCGTGTTCAAACATAAAACGGCTTACATTTGGAGGGGCCCCGAGTGGGCCGGACAAATCCCAGCGATGGAAAAGCCCAAAATGACCTCTCGTCAGAGCGCCGACTCATATACAGACTGTCCCTGGTGAACTGACCCCAAAGCAGCTGTACCCGGCACACAAAGCACCAGCAGCGCCGCTTTGAAGAGTCGTGGCTGCACTTTAAGTGGCACCAGAAGCCACTTTCATTTCCCAAGTTTTGATGCAATTTGAGGGGACGGAGCTCACAGCAAACAACCATGCAAAAAAAAAAAAAAGAGAAAAAAAAGAAGAAAATCAATAGCACAGGAGGCTGAGAGGCTTGATGAAGACTCGGAGGAGGGCTGTGGCCGCGTGGCATCTTCAGCCGCAGCCAACTTTCTGAAATGTGAAAACGACTGCGCCGACTTACGTAATGCTTGTCATCGTCCTCGTTGTAGGCGAGTTTGACCACGCCGTAGGAGCCCTGCAATGCAGCGACAGAGAGGTTCATTGTTAGTGTGTGGACACACCCGCTCACAGCAACACTTGACAATACTTCGATACGCGTTGTGGTTCAGCTCCGGATTAAAAAACAAGACGACGGATACCTGAGGCATCGCTTTGAGAAACAGACGGCAGCGTCGCACTGACAGAAGGTTTTGAAGGCAGCACAGTTTCCATTCAAAAACAACATTTCTTTAGTCTTTGGCATCACATAATGGCTCCTCCCACACAGACAGCCCCAGGATGTTTGTGCTTGCCATCATAATCCTTTTTTCTTTGCGACCATGGTCTTCTCTCTTGATAAATGCAAACATGTAGCCAAACAGAACACTCACAGAAATCAAATAAAGCGAGTTATATCACCTCTGATATCTTGTACAGCCAGCTGGCTGATGGTAAGTGACTAAGGATTAGAGGAAAGTGGTCGTGTGAATGGACAAAAATCCATTTGTGAGCGTTAGTCAGTGCACGCAAACTTATGCGACGAATTGAAAGCACTCGCGTTTCCTCCAGTAGGTCGTTATCCACGGTGTTACCTCCTTCGAGCGGAGATGGTTTGATATTACAGGTTTAACAAGCATGAACATCTGACTCTCAATCTGGTCATCACTGTTCCCCTCTCTAAAATCTACCGCTTTAGGATCCATAACTGCTGTTAATAGCAGTTATGGATTATGTTGAATGCTGTTCGATAATCTAAAAATGGCACTTCTCTCTTTCCAAATTGCCAGTTCCTTCAATTGTCACCTCGGTTGCTGTCACAGTGAATCCCCCCCCCATGTGTTAACCACAAAAAGTGTTTATCCCCCAAGTGTTCGCTTTTTGAAATGCAAAAGTGGAGTCACTCCGGTGTGCTGTCAGATTTAGTAAAGCTGCCGCTCAGAGTCTCCTGTGAAGATGGAAATGGTACAGCATACAACATTAGTTCTATCGCACACTTTGGATTTTGCACTTCTTATTTCCTCCTCCTCACGATATCCAATCTCGTGTGTTTCATTTCGTCTTTGGTAGCCATGCTAGAGGTGTGGCTCACTTCAGTGTAGACTGGAATACCTTTATTTGATTTTGCACATTCATAGTCCCTGAAGGATGAATCCCAATGACTTTACATCGAGCACCATGAGGTTTAAATTCCCCTCAACTACACGCTGATGATAACATGTCACAATGCCAACATACTAAGATAAGTGACATTGCACATTACGTGCCTCCATACAGAATACAAAAATATGTATTGCCTCCGCATGGCTCTCAACATGCTAACAGCTAACGCGGCACACAGCTTGGACTGTGCGAACAACGGCAACATGTGCTGACAGAGCTTGCTGCTATATTAATGTCCCGTATATAGAACATTGAACATCCACATGTTGCCATTGTGACTGTGAGCATGTTAGCGTGCCGATTAGCTTTAGCTCAAAGCGCCTCAGAGCCGGTGGCATCAGTCTGGTTTGATAGGAGGATATTAGCATATTGCTAGAAAAGGAGAACGTGAGTATCAAAAGGGAGAGATGTGGGCAACAATGCAGACATATTGTGCTTGAACTAGTTTTTAAGTACATGTAGATAACTATAAGGTGGGTGGATAGATGGGGTGTAAAAACAATACAATTAATTGCCTTCTCGAGAATGGACCAGAACGATGCAACCAAACAATATAATTCGTCTGGCGTTGAGGCATTACCAAGAAAATGGCATATCGCAATATAGTTCCTCCTATTTTATTAATAATAATGTTATTAATATATTTCCCTTGTAAAATGTAAGAATCTGCAACATAATAAAGACAACTCACAACTTTGAGTATGGACATGCTGCGAATGGGATTTTTCTCACTTCACAGATAAATTAAGCGAAGGGTCAATCCTCTCCAAGCTGCTGCTGCTGCTGCTGCTGCTGCTATTTCCCCTGAAAGCTCTCCAAATCAAACAAATGGCAGGAAGCCGATAAAACTTACCTTTCCGATCTCACTCTTCAGCTTATACTGGTTCAACTGGATACAGTCCTGTGATGGAGGAGAGAGAACAGGCGGATGAGGAGCTAATTCACTGAAAACAATAAAAACATGACACCACGGAACACTTTGTATCACATAAAGCACAGAGAGACAGGGCCGCCTTTTGTGTGTGTGTGTGTGTGTGTGTGGTGTGTGGAGAGAGTCATCTATTTCTGAGATGTAGGTAACGACACAGTCTCTAGTTTCTATTTACTGTCTGAAACATCCATTAGAATGCTACTGCTTAAATGGGTGATTCACAGTTCCATAGCAACCACTGCTACAGCAGAGTCAGCCAGGGGCACGGCACAGCAGAGCACACCACAGGAGATGGGGTGGGGGTTTGGTTGTGGGGAGCATTTTCCGTAAGTGAGCTGAGGGCTATGTCCTCATGTGTGTATAAACCAGTGCCTGAGGCTTGATACTGGGACGTGTTCAAAGCAAGAGGAGGTCAGAGAAACACAGATGTAACCAAACAAACTGGTGTGGCGTTAGGCAGGACATCACTCGCCACCAGGCAAGGTATTTTAGGAAATATTACATTATGTAGCAGGTTACATAAGGTGCTAGTTATGTAGCCCGTACTGAGCATTGCTGCTGGAGATAGAATAGAAGACTTTGGGAGGTGAAGCTGTGGAGCCTTTAACAAAGGATCTCTTTGGTTGGATACAACATTTTGTAATTGAAATTTTTTTTAAAAGGAGACGAAGAGAATAAAGAAAATAGGGCGGCTAAGGATTAGAGAGAAGGCAAATGGGAAGAATCCAAAGAAAAGAGCAGTAGGAGGGATCGTCTTCCATTGGGTTGACAGTGTTTTCCAGCACATGCTCAGAAGGCGCTGCACTGCAGTCAACCCTCGGTCAGGACCGGTGGACGAGGAGGGCCGTGCAGAAGAGCCTCGAATACACACTTACATGCACCCAAATCAAACTGGGCCAAGATACATCGGGAGAGGGTCTCTTTCGGGAGAGGGTCTCTTTCGGTCGCGTTGGACCGTTACCAGCGTGGCCACGCGGTCTCCCCCCCTCGGCATGCAACACGCCCACACCACTCAGCTCCCCCCATTCCCTCCGCATTACAACCTTGTCCTCCATTGTGCCAGATCCGCAGCAAACTCCCACCCACGCCTCTCCATCCATTACTCAGCTCTGATCAATATCGACGCAGAACAAATGCATCACTGCCTTCCAAAAATCAATAGCCATGAATTTCGTTCTAATGGAAATAATGAGCCCCAGGAAATACATAATGAAACGGGAACAATCTGTCATTTTAACATGAATTTTGATTGAACGGTGTGGGAGCAAAATGTCCTTGGGGGGGGAAAGACGACTCTTTACTTTTAGATTCACTTAAAAGATGAAATATCAAATGAACACACACGTATCCTGTTCTACATGCACATCATTTACTGTGCTAATGTACTGTGAAGACGAACAGACAGCGACACTCATCTTTGCTCACGGAGGCTGCCAAAGTCCCCAATTCTTAAATGTCGTCCGCTGCTGCTTATTTCAATAGACAATTAGTGGGACGTAACAGATACAAAGTCCAAGACCGTGTGAACTTCCAAAAGAGACTCGGGCTCTAACGCTTACAGCTCACACTGTTTTTAACACTGTCAATTAGTTCCCAATATCATCATGGTCGTTGACTCATTTCTATTCCCTTTTTCCATTTTGGTCTAATACAAAGTGGCGGTGAATACAAATATGAGCAGAGTGGGGGAGCTGCAAAAGTCATTTTAGCAAAAATGACCCTGAGTCCTAGATCCCTATGATAAATGGCTACATGAATAAACGTGACTTGATAACCCGTTTTTACACACATTATTAATATGCTCCCAAGTAGGAAGGCCCACAGTTAACCCTGTAACGTGTGGGTGCTTTAAACTTGAACCCACAAAATGGAGAAGTGAACGTGTTCTAAAAAAGAAAGCGCCGCGCTTCCCCAGGGGAGAGACAACATATACACATTACATGCATGTGTAAGAAACAGAGAGATGGGCAATGACAAATGCAATGTGAAAGTCAGGGGTGAGAACCCAAAAAATAAAACCGTTATATAAGCCACACACACACACACACACACACACACACACACACACACACACACACACACACACACACACACACACACACACACACACACACACACACACACACACACACACACACACACACACACACACACACACACACACACACACACACACACACACACACACACACACACACACACACACACACACACACACACACACACACACACACACACACACACACACACACACACACACACACACACACACACACACACACACACACACACACACACACACACACACACACACACACGGCCTAGTATGGGACTTCCCAAATTGTCAGGGGGGACATTGTTACGTCTATATTGATGGTGTGGAGATCAAAGAAACTTGAAAACATGCATGTGTGTGTAATTCTTATGCATTTCCCCATTGTGGTAACTGCTGTTATATTAATTAACAGTGAATACACTCAACAAGTCGGCCATAACGGATGTTTGTGCATGCTGCTCTCTCTCGTTCTCTCTGCTGTGTCACACTGTAGAGAGAGAACTCGGGAAACTCGAGCAACACAAGTGCTTTTTCAAGGTTCAGTGCGAGAAGCTGCAACTCCATTTTCAGATAGGAGAGGACACAATGACAGGTCTGCGAGTCGGTGGCAGCAGTCCGTTAAATTCAGAGGGGTTCCACATCCTGGCTGATGTCATGAATATTTGATGCTCAGTCTGAATTGGAAAGTGAAATTGGGCTGTCGCCCTGCAGCGACAGGGTCCTCTTAGTTTTCATGGAGAAGCACAAAGAGAGGCAGGTTCCCCAGCATTCCTAATAATTATTGATAAGCCATCTACAACTGTCTCCATAGGTACAGTTTTAAGTAATAATTAATAGACAAATATGCTTTTTCACCTTCTTAGTTAGAGGAGCAATTCCTCAGATGTCATTAAATATGAAGCTACCGCCAGCTGCTGGTTAGCTTATCTTCGCACAAAAGCTAGCCTGGTTCTGTCCAAAGGCTTCTAAGTTCACGTGCCAGCTCCTCTATATCTTAGTTGTTTATTCAATACCAAAAAACTAAATGTAAAAACAGTACTTTTTCTGATTTGCACTGGTTGGCTGTGTTCTTTGGAGGTGCTGGTTTGTTACCTTTGGACAGAAGAAAGCTAGCCGTTTCCATGTTTCCAGTCTTTCAGCTAAGCTAAGCTAAAGGTCTCCTGGCTCTAGCATAATATTTAGCATTAGGACGTGAGAGTGGTATCAATCTTTTGCTCTAACTGCGCTGCGTAACTGTTGAGTAAAGAAACACAAACCCCTATTTGACAATCTAAAAAGCTAATAAGACACAATGTAGCTCATCACTTTCACAATCCTCCGTTACCGGAAGCAGCCACGAGTCCAGGAGCTGTTAGAATGTACGCTGATTACACGCCGCCAACATGGATCCAGATTGAGTGTGTCAGAGTGAACTTTATTTATTCATTTACAAAGACAATGCACGTTCATCAACGTCTCTTTAAATGTGCCGGTGTTTTTCCAATTGCAGCCGCTTTGAAACCAATGAGTTTTGTGCCTACAGTTCTGAGATGGTGCGTCACCACTCTGGCCTCCCTCCCACCCCGGGAAGCAGGCGCTAAAGCGGGTGCAATCTCCATCTCCTTCTTTCACTGAAGGTGCGGTAAACAAATATCCGTAAATGCAACAGGCATGTGGAGTTTCCAGCGTAAACAGCCAGAGAGATGACGAGAAAGAGAACGTGTAAAAGCCTGAACAAACCAAATCTCCAAGCACAGCGAGTAAAAAAACAATACAAAAAGTATTACCTGTCACCAATGTTGCACCTAATGTCTTTAAACAAGAACAGACAGATGCGCACACAGGGAAACAAGTGGAAACGCTCTGTTTAGCAGCCCCCCCCCCCCCCCCCCACACACACTTCTTTAATGGTGCTGAAAGCATTTCCTGTCCGGCTCATGAAACAGTCAAAGGTGATCTTGGCAAACGTCAGAATGAAATAGAGGGGGGGGGGGGGGGTGTCATGTCGTCTGCTGGCCTTCAAATAATGTTTATTTTTACAATCAACACTTGAAATGATGATGGCACTTATCATAAAGGACACGGTAGTACAACATGTAAACCATACTTTAGCCTATTCTGCTCTTTCTCTGGTGACCACGTTCGGATCTTGAGCTACACACGCCGCTCGGACCGGCTTCCGCTCGGTTTGGCGATTTGCATTTTTGAGAGTGTCCAAGGTGAAAGATTCACGGTTGGATTTGTCCTTGATTAATAATCTTTGAACAGCGTGACCAGAATGATTTCCCCGGCTGCTCGAGGCTTTGTTGATGTTTATTCAATGATTAATTATTCATGCAAATTCAAATTGCTTCCTCACCTGGGCGTCTGATATAGACACGCGTTTAGACTCCACTGTGGGCCTGCGAGCCACGCGAGGGGACACGTGCGTGAATCCTCCCCCCGGGCCCGACGACATGTAGGTGCCCCTTTCCTGCAGCGACAACTTCCTCCCAGTCAGGTGAGGCCGCGGCGCCCGGCTCCTCTTGGCCTGAGCCCCGTCCTGCTGAGCCCCGCCGTTACCCACGCCGTTGGCGGCAGAGCCGTCCGAGTCCTCCGTCGTCATGGCAGCCATGATGTCCGTGAGACTGCCGGTCTGTTTGTCAGAATCGAGGCCGGGCCTCTCGCGGCCAGGGTCACTGCTCATCGCCATGGCTGGCGGGGAGGTGGGGGGCTGGAGCAGGTGGCAGGGAGAGTACCGGGGAGCGCCCACCAGCATCAACGTGACCTGAGCCGGCCTTCGGTCGCCGCGCTCAGCGTCCCACCAGAGCTGGAAGGACAGAAAGACAGTGGTCAGAGGAGTCGGTAGAATAACAAGTTAGTCTAACTGCTAACACCTAATCTCATGCTTTAGCTGCAATCTTTAGCTGAGGCGTTTGAGGTAGCGTTAGGTACCTCAATGTTATTTGATCGTTGTAGTACAATAACATTCGGCTTCACTGACTCATCCGGTTCTTGGTCATCATAGCAAACCCTGTATGGAGACAATAAGCTCGCTATCACTGCAGTGTGGTTGGGCTAAGGGTGAATCAGTTCCTTACAGTAGACATGCGCTCAGAAATTGAAATCAATACCCCCCGGATAACAGCTCAACCCGAATGCTGCAGAGCTCATTCTGCTTTATGCCTGTGCTCACGGCTCCCTGCGTGTCATGAAATGCTTGCTGACACACAAAAGGAGTGCCCACCAGCAAACAACCGATTGTACCGTGTGCACACGCACACACAAAGTGTGCTTGCGTGTACACAGACGCAGACATTTAAGCAGGATTTATTCATTGCGCCGCTTCCCTTTCATCTCTAATGAAAATAAAGTCGGCGGCAGATCGCCACAGACGGGGAATATCGAAGCTCTCCCGTCCAGCTGGCTCGGGTTTCGTTCTGCAGCTGGAAGGACGCAGATATGAAAAGGGAGCTCACGCCCCCGCCAAGGACAACCACGGGGGCACTCGCACGGCCTCCCTCCCACGTAACCGGTCAAGAATCACAAGGAATAAGTGCGGAGGTTGTTTGCCTTCTGCCGAGTACGAAGTCAGTTGGTGAGGGCATTTGACACGAGGTGGTCACTAAATGGGGCCATGCTGTGCTATTCCTGAAGTGTGTCAGGAAGGTAGAGCTTCACATTCAAAAATACCACAGTGTTCCACTTTGTCCAGGTGGGTCACGCTCCGTCATCCACTCACACGGCTCTATACTAACTGCAGTGCATCACACTCTAGTCGCACGGCTCCAGGGCCGTTACGAGGCTGGGTCGGGGCGCACCAGATGGTTCTAGACGTAAAGATTACGATCAGATCATTCGTTCTCCAGGTGTTTGGCCATTAACCAAAGTAATAAAAACCTGATGATGGCGCTTCTTTTTTTTTCTTTTACAATTCATCCTGAAGGGAATGGGAATAATAGTAGTCATAATAGAGTATACATATTTTGAATACATGTTTGTAATGGGCTGGCACGTATGTTAACACACAAGTCAACAGATATAAACAAAGACAACTGAAGCACAAAAACTGAAAGGTTGAAACAAAAAAGAGCACAGACATGTCACCTGTAATATAACTACTAATATACACACACACACACACACACACACACACACACACACACAGCTGTTCAGCTGTCAGCAGCGAGGGAGGGATGCTTTGTTCGACTCCTGACTCATTTGAAGAAAAAAATAAACTGAAAGAAAACCGAAAAAAAAGGAGCCGTCATATTAATTCTTATCACAACTAGTGATTATCCGTCTCTTAAAACCGGTCGCTCTCCTCTGCAGCACCATTCAGCCCGCTGAGCGATATCTTGGCAGGAGTGGGAGGCGGAGGAGCAGCAGAGGCCTGGTCATCCATTTCAGACTTTTGTTTGTTTGCAGAAGCAGGTTACCACACATTTGTCACTATGGTGGACATTTTTTCACTGCATCCATCCATCGTCTTCAAATGTTTGAGAAGAGAGTAAAAAGCTTTGCAGTGCGCCGTTAGAATACCGATACCGGTATCTGGAATGCCTCCAATACAGCCTAAAATGCTGGATATTAGCACCAATCAGCTAACACATGCATTGAGTTACATGTTGATGCATTCAAGGTCCATTGAGTAACAATTAGTATTTTGCCAGGGTAAATTACTACATTGTTGTCACGATGCGGTCAAGTGTAATATTGTGAAATGTTCTTTTTGGCAAGAAACTTGAATAGAAACAGCGTTTTCCTTTTTGGTTTTTTTAAACACAGGTATTCAGTATTCAGTGTCTGCTGACACGCAGGTCGAGGTATCCAAAACAGTACGGAGAAGGAAAAAAGGGTATCGGAACATCTCTTATTATTTTTGCCCTTTCCATGTTACATAACTGCAAATTGTAGAAAGATAACGCCGAGATTCTTTACAGTGGTGTTGGATGCCAGGGCAATGACATCTACAGAAAACCACAGCACCAGATAATTGATCTCTGAGGTGTTCAGGGCCCAGCAGAATAACTTCAGTTTTGTCTGAGTTTCTAAGCTGCAACAGAATGATGACGCTTTATTAGCACACAGTGTTAAAGATGCACTCTTTTCTTTTTCTTATAACTGGATATATTTTTGGAGCTGAGGAAAAGGAGCAATGTTGATTCAAATTCAACCTCGATATCTACAACCGGGATATTCACACACCAGATCACTCATATGATTATCCATTTTTAACACATCTACCATCTCCCACTAATGCTCCAATAGTCATCCATTCAGGATCACGGGGTATATATTTGTATCTTTCATTTTTGTTGCCACTGTTTGAATAAATTATTATATTATTATTATTATTATCATCGATGGTTTTATCTGCATGACATGAAAACAGCTACATAATTCATTCAACTTTCGAACAAAGTTCACCATGTTTATCATTCATATACTTTCTAGTTTGTTTACTTAATTGTTTCCTAATCAATAACGATATACACAAGAGGGAAAAGAAAATGGATTTAATTCAACCAGAGAGGGGCTTGAAAACCACATCTGAATATGAAGCGCATTCGACAGATGCCATCTCTCAACTAGTTTGGATGGAGAAGCTGCAGCACAGCCAATTACAGTAAGAGGAGCGAGTGGGCTGTCGAGGGCGAACAAATCATTCCAGTTGGCTCCATTAGGGAGACACTTTCACCCCTATAACCCGGCTTTTATTTGTCTGCTGTTGTTGTGTGCGGACGGCAAACAGACGCCCGATGGCTCAAAATCCTTCCGTTTGCAGAGAGAGAGAAAAGCAGTGCAGCCTGGAACCTCGTGCACCCAAAGAAGAAGGAAATGGTTCGTCGACTTGTTGTTCATTTATACATCAGCCCTGGTGTTTACCTCCTCTGGCCTCCTTGGCAGAGTGTATATCCAACACATGACTGAAAGCCTCCCAGTTTAGCCCATACAAGCGTCTGACCGTGTTCATGCATGTAACCGCAGCACGGAGAGGTGTGTGTCTGTGGAACGCTTACGCCTGGTGCTCTCTGCCTCCTTCGAGTGTGTTCTTCACCGTGTTTTCTTTCATCCCGACTTATTATCAGCTTCTAAACGGAGCGGTAGAGGTGAGGCGCACCTCCTCACTCAGCCGGGTCAGAAGCAATCAACTCTGATTGTTCCCTGATTACCACAATGTGATTGGAAGACAATCAGCACTGCTATGACGTTTTTTGGGGGGCATTTGGAGAGTGAAAAACACACCGAAATTTGTAATGGGTTTCTGTTATCAGGTTTTCTCCAGTTTGTTCTTAATATACGATGCGTGTGTAACAAGAAATGAGCACGGGTTAATTAGTTTACAATCTCTAATTTAACAGATGTTTTAAATAGTTGACTTTCCAACTTCTCAAAAGGAAGCCTCTCCTCTCGCCAAAAAATGTAATTAGCAAGATTTGAAACCTCCCAAAAAGGAGATCCCTTACCTTTTCATTTAGCGCCACCGTCGGGTTTGAATTTGTCCAATATTTTGGTTCGAAACCAAATACCTAAACTAATGGCATCCACATCAGCCACAGCTGTTCTTTGTGTGAATAAATGCAAATGCTGACATGCGTCTTAGCATGCTAACATTTGCGAATTGGCACAATAATAATAATAATAATATTGTACACTTTTGTTAATCTCTGCATTTGACCCATCCTTAGTTATTAAGGAGCAGTGGGCTGTAGTGAAGCAGGGAGCAACTTCGACATGCAACTATAACTATGAGAAGAGCGGGGATCGAACCGGCAACCGTGCTTCCCACCCGCTGCTAACAGCTAACGCTAACTAGCTCTCCTCCTCTTGCTTTCAGGAGATTCATACATAATGAAAATAAACCACAGCTGGCCGTACTCACTGTGACCACAAACATCGGAAGGCAAGAAGAACGGTGAGCAGTAATGTTGCATGATGGTTTATTTGCATGAATTTTTGGGCTAATTTGCATTGGATGCACTTCTCGGTCTCGTGTCTTTCACTCCGCACCGCTGGCATTGTACACGGACCTGGAAAACATACTGCGAGGTTAATGTCAGCTGACCAGCCGATCTTAGCCTTGACCCCACCACCACCTCTCCGGGTATCACAAAGAAGACCAAATAATGACCGTTTAGAGTCCTACTCATGCCGAGGCAGTGAGCATACATCATCAACTCTCTGAAGGCTGCCGTTTGCATCACGGTGCATCAAAAGTTGACTTCAGGGCCAGTGGGACCATTACGATTGACTTCTACACTACACGGCACTGGCTGGCTATACACAGCTTGATCTTCACTGTTGTCGGCGTAAAAAAAAAAATTACATTTAAAGTTAATTAAGGGACAAATGAATAAGTGTGTGTCTAATTAAAGAGCACTGCTATTAAGTTAACCTCATTTGCACACATTAGAGTCACTGTTTGACCAGTATATATTGTTTTTAAAGGAGGTGTTGTGATATAAATGTCACAAACATGCAGATACCACAATATATTTTGTTAATGCAACACCATTTAAAGGCAATTGCCAACTAACACGGATTCAGTGCTCCCCGTGCAGTATTTCAAAGTCTTGGCTGGGTTATCAACCGATATTACAAATCTCAAACAATATATAATATTTAAGCGGTGTGCATCTGGTTTGTTTCCAATGAAGACAACGCACTTTTACGGTTTAACGGACTGCAGACACCAGTCTCACTGGCTCTTATCTTTTTTTAAATTTTTTATTACAGACCACAATCAGCCCAAACCAACACATGCATCTTTTTAATATCAATAGGACTAATAGCTCTTACACTAAAGAGGTTTTTCTTTCCTGCTGCTCCACTCTCCCTCAGCCCACGGGTTGATCAGACCCTCTCCTCCTCCACCTGTCACATTTCATCTGACTTCAACAAAGGACAGGTCACATTGACGGCCAAGAAAAAAAAGAACATGCAACTGCACAACTGCCCACTATATATATGCACACACACACAACACACACACACACACACACACACACACACACACACACACACACACACACACACACACACACACACACACACACACACACACACACACACACACACACACACACACACACACACACACACACACACACACACACACACACACACACACACACACAGATTATGCCTCATCATCTTTGACTGAGTGAGCATCATTCAGGGCCCCTGGAGATGGTGACAGAACTTAGCAATCAGATCAACTGTGCCGGGATTAGTTAGTCGACTGTCCTCCAACAGCAGCAGCTGTTTATGTTCGCCGTGTTTCTTTTTTTACAGATACGTATGCACATTTTGACACAATTTCTTACTCTTGCTTGGTGAAAAAGACTTAAATGGGATATGGAAACACCTGCAATTGAAAATGGGCAATATTTTTGAAGGTCCTGGACCAACGGTGTATTTTGCTGTTTAATTTTGAGAAATAGTTGATGACATATTGTATATAAACCACTGTTGCTAACCACACTGTACAATCATGTGAAAGTATGTCCGTTTATGTGAGAAAAAATCGTGCAGGTCCACCATCTGACGATGTAGCTTTGTCTTGCCTTTGAGGGCATATGTGAAAATCAACATCCCAAAGCAAAAGAATATCCCAGGTCCAGGCTCACACAAACACGATGACAAACAATTCAAACCGACAACACAGGAAGTTCATGTCAGTCAACAAAACCGTAATTGCCGTCCTTTCCCAGTACAAAACACTTTCCCGTGTGTCCACTCGTTACAGATTAATTGCTGGAACTCTTTAATTCAATCCACAGGATTAACAGGCTGCTGTACGGGACACAACTCGCTGTATCCGTAAACCTGTTAAAGATGTTCTTGTACAGCCAATCAATGTGGTGCGATTGAGGAAACGGGCTGGCCCAGGCTAGACTCTGGACACCGGCTCCACGAGCACCGCTCAATCTGACTAGACAGAAATACACTCCGGGACAATCCCAACCAAATCCAGGGCCACCCTCTCTGAGGTTGGCTGCCTCGGGCAATAATAAGCCCAGGATTACACAGGATATAGGAGTGCAAACTGGCAAGTTGGGTGAGCCAATTATTTCTCCTCTACTCACACACTGACAATGAGTATGCAGCTTCCAGCATGGCTGACCTTCTAGGAATCCAAGAAAATTGCAGACCGGACCATGATCCAACCGGTCTGCAGGTTTGTACGCCTATCTCTATAATTTCAGGTGGGGGTGGGCCCTTCGTGGTGGCTCCACCTTCCAGTGATCCAGTAGCTCGACCTGCTGCTAGCTGATCATCTCTTTTTATAGGGAGTTAGTGCCGCCGAGTCCAGAGGGGATAGCAAGACAGGCTGAAAGGGTTAACATAGAAGATGAAAACTGTGCGGCCAATCTTCCATCGACCTTCAAAATCCCCATTCTGAGCCTTCAATACAACGACTCTAGACATCTGTGATGATGTGAACCTGCAGAGGATTAATCTGTTGCTGCTGAAAATGAGAATCCATCTATCTTTTCCGTTGGGAGTGATACTCAGTGCCCTCTAAATCCCTCAGAGGCAGAATATCCCTCAGTGATCTCTATCCCTTCTTTTCACCGCTGTTAGAAAACCTGCTGCAGCTTACTCTAATTCACTCTGGTGAGCTGTAGCCAGATAAGTCCAGCCTTCAGTCCTTATTACAGACTCGATATAAATGCATACTTTATGAGCAAGTGCTGAACCATTCATGTACACTCATGGTACTTTCTTTAGTGTTTTGATCTGGAGTTTAAAAAGGAGTTCCGCCGAATAGAGCCGATGCAGAAGTGTCGCATTCAAAATGTTGCATTCTCCCTACTGGCCATCAGGGGGCGACTCTGATTGTATAGAAGTCTATGAGAAAATGATTCTACCTCTCTCTTGATTTATTACCTTAGTAAACATTGTAAACATGAGTGTATGGCCTCCATCTCTAGTTTCAAATCTTCTTCAATACAACATGATGTTCATTTAGTAAATTATGGTCCATTTAGAGTAAAAAAGACCATAGCATAGCATGCTTTAGGGCGGGCTTACTGTGATTGGTAGGTCGCTGACGCTACCAGAGCCGTATCCGGCTCCTCCACATACCAAATATTCTAACTTTGTTTTATCGGTTGCAAAAAAAACAAAACATGGTAATCCAAGATGTCAATAGAGAAATTGCAGAACCCGAAGCTTCACAACAGTCCACAAAACAACCGGTGACGTCCCGATGACTAGGTCCACTTCTTATATCCAGTCTGGTCCACGATGGGTACGATTTACACTAAATGCTCCTCAGCAAGCCGACCCGCTCACAATGACAATGCTAACATGCTGAAGTTGGGCAGGTACAATATTTACCATGCACACCTTCTTAGTTTGACGTGTTAGCAAGCTAACATTTGTTAACTAGGATTTAACATTGAGGCTGATGGGAAAATCATTAGCATGGTTGAAAACTCGGAAGTGCTCGGCGTAAGACAAATGCTTTCAGGAATTGTCGCACCCTCTCATGCCACCTAAAGCCAAATCTCTTTGTGAACCACACAGCGATGGGTTTTACAGAAATGTCAGTACTGATGTTGATGTTTGTTGCCCTTAACTGGTGGCACAGTCTGGTGGTGCAGGCTTCACTTGTGTTATGGTCAACACTATTTCTGTAGTTAAAATATACAGAAAAGTGTGTCCAGTATTTACCGTTTGACATTTGTTTTAACACACACACACACGCACACACACACACACACACAGACACAGACAGATCTAATGTGACGCACTAAGTGAACCCAGATGTCCTCCTCACACAGCCCATACCCGCAGGTGTTTCGTGTCTTTATATACACACACGTGTGAGTGTGTGTGTGTGTGTGTGTGTGTGTGTGTGTGTGGCCGTGCAGGTGCAGATTACAGTGTAGGTCTCTACAACAGCAGCGTGGCTAATGTTCAGGACTCACGGACTGTGGAAAACAATCCGATGAACACAGTTGGGGGTAATTACACACTATGTTTGGGACATTTATTTAAAGTTAGCCTGTCGTCGATAGTGATCTGGCTCATTTTCCTCTGTGACTCGGTTGACCCTTGATGTTAGTCTTCATGCAGAGGCTGAGCTTCTTCCCAAGCTGCATTTCAGAGAGTCATCACTGAAGAAGAGGAGGAACAGCTCTTTCTCCTGGCTTATTGGTCTCTTTACACATTTAAACATCAAAACAAAATGGAAACAATTTGTCTAGCTCTTATCTCTTCAGAGCAGGTTCCTGAATGAGCTTCTGGTGGTTTGAAAAAAGTAACACAGACACACACACACACACACACACACACACACACACACACACACACACACACACACACACACGCACACGCACACACACGCACACGAAAAACAAACCTCCCAGCCACTAAAGCAGACTTAGGTTGTGTTCTTTATTTAGGGAAAGGTCAGACGCAGAGGACTGCAGTGGTATCACCATTAACAGGCTGCTGGCATAACAGACAGAGCAGATGTTTATCCCAGCGGGCTTATGGTTACTCATCTTAAAAACTTTTGGTTAGACAGAACAAGTCCATTGCTCAAAGCAACTAGGATGGATATCTTATTATTGTTATTTCGAATACAATAGAGAAAATAATTGTAAGTTGCAGTCCTGTTTATTTCTACATTTTCACATAAACAGACTGCAGAGGAACAAAGATACATACAACTGGTTGAGATGATTCTTTTTTTAAATTCCCTTTTATTGTTGTATTTCTTCCTGAGTATTACAACCATTTCAGCCCTCTCAGCGGCGAGCCTCTCTCTCCCTTCATCAATAATGATGGCAGCAGCATTAAAGAGCCTCTCATTCTCCTCCCTGGTGCAAGCTACAAAGAGAAATATAGATGCTGGAGCCGGGAGCGGATAGACGAGCTGGGTCGATTCTCCAGAACTGGATGGGATATGAGGAACGCTCGCTAGAATAGGTTGCTTTCTCAAAAAGGAGAGCACTGGTTATCAACTGGCCCAGGGTCAGGTTCTGTTTCTCACTCCTCCAGGTTTTCATCAGAAAGACCATCAGCCTCTGCTCTTTCGTGCAGTTCCATCATCCACGCGGAGAGAGAGGGATATTTCTACCGCAAGACCTGGGCAGAAATAGTAACGCTTGCAAAGTAGAGGGGGGTTTTAGAGGGGGGCGCTAGATTTGAGGTATAAGCTTCTTCTCTTTAGCTGGCAGAACTAACTGAAATCACAGACAGTCTGCCAGAGCCTCCTCCACCAACACACCATGTAGAGAGGTAGAGACGGAAAAATACAAATCTTTTTTTTTTTTTTAAGTATCAATTTGTGATTTCTTTGTTGTTGTCACGACACAAAGAGTACTGGAGAAAAAGATAATAAACGAATGTTAAGCTTCGCCAACTACTTATGGGCCAAAACACAAGATTAATGTTAGTGTTACTGTAATCAGGGGAGAATATATACAGAGCGTATATATATATATATATATATATATATATATATATATATATATATATATATATATATATATATATATATATTGGATATAGTTCCATTGATTGCTGATGCCAAACAAAAGAAGTGTGGGTCTGGTGGTGGTAGCAGGGACCAGCGTCCTTTTACGTGTCTCCAACCTTGAAGTGAGTTCCCAGCTCGCCATATAAACTAAAACCCACATTCGGTAAATTATCCATCCCGGTCTCAACAAAAGAGTGACTGTCTACATCTGCTAAATTCGTGTCGTATTCTTTGGCGCTACCAAATCCTATTTCAATTCATCCTGAGGAGAACATGAATGTCTGAATCAAATATCGTGAGAGATATTTCAATCAAAACCGTAAACGTTGATCTGCTGGTGGTGCTCGAGGGCATCTCCAAGGTCATTAGAGTTCATCCCCTGGGGACCACGAACAAATGTAGTGAATTTAATGGCAATCCATAAAATAGTTAAGCGATATTTCAGTCTGGAGCGATCAGTTGGGCTGACCGACAACGACATCTCTAGAGCCGCGCCGCGAGCATGCACACACAATTAGCAAATTACAGAATGAATAATAAATAAACTTGACAATTGCTACGCGTGGGAGTCGGCATATTACAAAGTAATACAGCCCTTGCTGATGCCAACTTCACAATGTTGACACCTTCAGCTGCATGGACATGGAGCAAATCCATCTCTTATATACAGAAGCCAGAGCGTGCACCCACTGTTTGCAACACACACCTGGCCGTTGTGTCGCACAATTAAGTCCACCCTCGAATCGGATGTAAACATGGAAAATACCATCTTTTAATACATACACCATCTGATTACGTAACATATAAGTGCCACATGTGGGTCGGGTGGGAAACTAAGTATTTGCTATTTTTGAACATATATTATTCAAGACACAAATATCAATATCTTTCTGCACGTTGTCATCCCACTCCAGAGGGGAATGGAGAATGGAACAGATGGTAACCTGGGAACGAGGCAGGACAGAAAACCCACTGTGACGAGTGGGCCACAGACGAAAAGCTGCAGTCTGTGGACGAGTTCTGGACAGCACGGGCGAACTAAAACTCAACCAGCCATCAATTATTTCAGATAGCTCATCGGCCACATGGGAATAACAGCAGGGCTCTGGGAAGACGCAGCGGAACATCTTCAGGGCATTTAGAAAAAGACATTCAGCTTTGACACCTTAAAAAGGAGCCCTGTGTAAAATTTAGGGGGATTAATTGGCAGAAATGGAATATAATATCAATAACTATGTTTTAATGAGTGCACAATCACCTGAAACTAGAAAAAGCCATTTATATCTACATGGGGAGGCCGCCATGTTGCACCAGCATGTTTCTACAGCAGCCCAGAACGGACAAACCTAACACGGGCCTTGGTGAGAACCTTTTGCTTTTTTAGGTACTGGTAGTGATGCATACTGAAACTCTGGCTTAAATCGGGGACCAGTGCTCATTTGTTTAAAACGGGAGTATTGATAAGCCCCGACATTACTGGTGCTTTTTTTTTGGTGTCATTTCTAATCTCCATCTGCCTGGCTGAGCTGGTCCAACCAATCCACCCACCATTTTATTTTACAAACCAGCCTGAACAGAAGCCGTCTGTCTGTAGTCGGTTTATCTTACTTTGTTCTTGTAAACGTCTCTAGTGGCTGAGGCAAAGCAGCCAGGAGGACAGAGGACAGGAGGAATGACTGATACTATCAGACAACTGTGTCCTCCATTGTTTATAAACTTCACTCAGATATGTTATTCATTTTATTAACACTTTAGATTTGTTCCCAGTGAGATATTATTGATTTTATAGAGAGACTTTGCTGTCGTAAACATTACTGTTGCTGCTTTATTTATTTTATGTAGTCATGGAGAAGCACAGAGTATTGATACGAGCAGCTCCTCGTAGAAATAAAATCCTAAATATAAATATTCCGACCTGAAGGCCACTGTAGTTCTCTGACATGCGTGGAAAGGAAGCGGTATTTAGCTGGTTGCAATCTGACACACATACACGCACACACACACACACACACACACACCACTCGATGCCACTAAACCTTACACACTGTACCATTAAGAGATTTGTGATTTATTTGTCTTGGAACGGTTAGATATTCTGTGTGAAAGGTGGCAGAGCTAGAATGAAAGTCCTCTGGCTTTAGGCAGGGCCTGCTGTGTGTGTGTGTGTGTGTGTGTGTGTGTGTGTGTGTCTTGCAGTTATTGCAGGGCGGAGCTAATCAGTAGCACTGGGATCACCTGGCCAGAGCCCCCGAGGGTGCGCTCGAGCAACTGGATCCCCGGTCCGCCGGCACCCAGTCGTGTTTACACTGTGATTCACCGTGTGTGTAATTAATAAAATGATTGTTCCTTGTTCCAAACCCCGTGTGTCTCCCGTCTGTGTCGCGACCTGAGAGCCAGGCCATGACACTATACTATTGATGGAAAACACAGTTTGAAGATTCAGTAGTGGCCTTAACCCTTCAGGTTGGTCAAACGGGACCATGTTAATGGGTTTCTTATTCGTCTCCGTCGTGGCTGAAGATTTTGGTTTGACTCTGGTTTCCCAGCGGGTGTCCCATTCACGCTGATGTCACTAACACAAACTAATGAGAACAGGGGGAGAGAAGTGCCTGGATGAGGTGAACTCACAGATCTGAGAACCCCCAGAGTCCTCGCTGGCTGTGTCCTGAATAATGAGGGCTAATGTGAAGAAGGGGCCGGGCACAGCGCTAACCAACAAGGACTTGTGAATGTATTCATGTACCCGTCCTCCACAAAATATTGGTGTCATAGTTATGTTTCTATTAACGTGGTCGACATTTGAATCAGATGTGTAATGTGGGTGGTGAGATACAGCAGGGTGCCGGTTTAATAGTGACTTTGCCTTTCTATACATAACAAGGCTCTCAACCTATTCCAACACTACTACGAGTCTCACAGCTCTGTTAGATTGTACTTAGAGTAGCCACAGCGGTGCTCTGTGCTAAATGCCAACTTCAGCGCATAGCGTACCCACAATAATGACAACAGGCTTAACAAGTTAGCTTAGCTTTATATTCTGCCATTCAAATCAGTTCTAAGATTTTTCTCTTTCCTTCAATAATGGTTGGGAAGGAGACAAAATACTGCTGGAACTTGGATTTGGTATTTGTTTTCCAGTCCAGAAAAGCATGAGAGACCTGCCATCATTATTGGTCCACAGTGGTGCAATCGGGCTCTAAATATTTAGTAGTGTATAGGTTTTTCTTTGGGCCCTCTGCAGTCGACCAAGTGGTTGGATTTAATAGGTGTAAACTGTGATATGTTCAGCTGATTCCCTCATCCAGCTCCAATAGTGCAAACCCAACACGAACCTTATGAATTGTGAAGAAAGAGCGTTGCTCAAGCAATCGATAGTCCATCATTGTGCACTTGACACTGAAACAGGAAGCGGTTCATATATAAATTCTGCACACATTCTGATGCTATGCTTCAAGTTTCTTTTTTCTTTTGTCAGTGACTGGTGATTTCTTTTATCCTTATTCAACTGTTGCTCATCAGGAATCTGTCTTTTTTTCATTATCAGCCTGGCTGAACCATTGTGCAGCGTTTTGTTCTCAATGTACAAAATAAACCCTTCATACAAAATGACATTTGTAAAAGGAGGCTTTCTACAACCTTAAAATCATGAAAGACGATAGAAAAAGAGTCGTCCTCTCAGACATCTATTACCAATTCAACTTTTAAAAGGCAGTGCATGTACTGTCTATATACTCTATTTTTCAATAGTATTTCATGTTTTCAGGTTGTAGATGAGAATATATATATATATATATATATATATATATATATATATATATATAGTATTGTATAATAGTACAGTAACATGGGGAATTTTGGTTCCGCAACTCAACTGAATGTCTGAATTTGGCTGTTTTTCAATTTGTGGATGATTTCAAGTCCTTCAGTGTTCAAATACTGAGGACGTGGACAACAATGTGCTGTTCGAGTGAAGTCCGGATTTGTGTCCATGTGAACACACAATATGGGGTGCACGCTGCCTCAGAGCTGGCAAGCAAGAAAGAGTTGGCGAGAGACTCTGGCACAATCCGAAGACTCAATTTAAAAAGGAGTACGCCAACGATATAGAAGTATTACGTATGCCAAAAGTTAGGAGACTTGAAAAAGGACATTAATAAGACGTAATAACACCTTATTAATTAATGACGTAGTAACACATTATGTCTGCTGAGTTATTTGACATACATACCGCTTGCCTGCACTACTGGTAACTTTGTGTTAAAGCACCCTGAAAGATCACACTGGAGCGACTCCACAAACACACCTGGAGATCTTCCAGGAAGTGAAGGCTGACGGTACCAGCTTAGTAACAGAAACTCCCACAGCTGTAAGATGAAAGTCAGTCAGACATCAAATAAAGAGCTCATTGCTGTGGATTCCACGAGGCTGAGCGTCTTAACACTCCAGTCTGGAAAAAACTGTTCAGTCACACATTACAAAGTTGTCTTACATCTCTGAGGGGAACTACTCCGTTAAAAGTGTTCACACCGCTTGTTACTGCAAATGTTCTTTTTCTAAATGGCTCATTAAAAAAGTACTCCCATCTAACAGTACAAACAACACTAACAGTGCAACTATCAGAGCAAACAACGCTAACAGTGCAACCATCAATTGCTTTGTCGTCTCCAAAAACATAGGGAAAATTAAAGTGACCTTTGGTTTTCGGACGCTTTTTTAGTACACTCATATTTTTAATGGACATATGTCAAAGCATCAAACCCTTCTAATGCCTCACCCCTCTTGGTAATAGCCACACTCTGATTTCAGTTTCCATTCATTCTGAGTGCTTGGCCATTAGTATTCATGACCACACACACACACACACACACACACACACAAAATGTGGCCGTATAATAAGAAACACACTTCCTGCCGATTGCATGTACCTCTTCAGTGATTTAGTGATCACAACCAATTGGTATAAGGAGCAGAAATAGAAAGACCGTGGCAATAAAAGAAGCAGCCGGGTGCCGCAGCCTTCACCAACCTGCACAGACCAGTCGAGGAGCAGAGACCCCTTCGGTTTATTCTCTGATTCTCAGGAGTCGAGCTGCCTGACATAATATGGGTGGATGACGTCCAGGCCTCGGTGTTAAACGGTTTATGACATACATTAAAGACTCTAGTAAGAACAATATACACAGAAACCTGCACACACTCACCCAGGGATACACACAATGCTGATTTACTTTCCTTGCCTCATTCAAGTGATTTCCCACAGGGGCTGAAGGAGCTGCGAGCTGCTGACATGTCCTCTTTTTCCAGGAGCTGGGTTGCAGCTCCGATATGATTACCAAAGCCCAGAGTTACAGCCGTCGGCAAGCTCAGCAACAGAAAGTGGGCAAGAGAAGCAGATGTGATGCTGGAGTTGATCATCAATGCCACGCAAAGCAGTAAAGATGCAAACGCGAGTCAAAATGACTCGTCAGATTGCACCTTTTTTCCCCGAACACAACAACAACAAAAATCCATATGAAAGAAAAACAAACAGCTGTTGGCACATTGCTGGGAACATTTTGTTGTCCGTTTTTTCTTTTTTGCCATGTTTCTTACTGCAAGATTCAGCAATTGCACTGGCACAACAGGACCAAATGCCAAGCAGCAACATGATCCTGGGCTAAGATTGGAAAAGCATTTAATCTCGCAGACACAAGCCCGTCATACAGTGCCTCCAAGTCCTTAATGTGTATGCACAAGAGGGGAAGTTGAAAAGCTCAGCAAGAACACACACACACACGCACACACACACACAGACAAAAAAGGTGCAACACTGGAGGGTCAATTCACTTTAAAGTCATCCTTCAAGTAAATTCAGAGTCAACAGTTCCGCCCTTTGCCTCATGAACGAAGGATTACATTACTTGTGAACAGAGTCAAATTAGCACTATTTGAGGCCGATATGACGATTGTTTAAATGAGACAGTCATTTAATTTACAAAATAGACCTTATCAAAAGAGCAACTGTACAGTTATTAGCACAGACCTCAATTTGTATTATTAAAGAAGTCCACTTGTATTTATTGTTTAATCATTGTCACCAAAATGTTGAAAATATTGAATAATGCTCATTTCTTTTCAAAACATCATATTTCAACCACTTATGTTGTCCTACTACCAAAAACATATCTAATTTACAATGTCAAAAACAGAAATATTGTATATCTGGACGCATGCACATATAGATGTTTGTGCTCATACGTGGTAATGTATGTGAACAAACATAAATATGAATTATATATTTTATTGTTCTCTTTTGTTTGCATCACTGGGTGTATAAAGTACAACAATAATAGTAACAATTACAAATACTGTTGTTTTTGTGGATATATTAATTCATGAGTTTATTGCAATACAATTATATGTAGAATATAGGAGACATTATAGGGGACCACTTTGTTCGCCTCAGAGGTCCCTGGTGGGACCCCGGGTCCCCGCTTTGCAGAGCACAACGGGGTGTGCGGATACAGCAGTTCGGCACAGGTGCATGGCACAGATTAATGGCACATTATCAGCATGCATTTCCAATGCAGCTTCCAATTTCCAATTTCACGGTCCAAAGTACATGCCCACGCGCGTGTGCGCGCGCGTGTGTGTGTGTAAAGTGCTATTAAAAAAAACTGCAGAGGAGTCAATATATCCTTGTGTGCCCCCGGGTGAGCGATTCACTGAACAACAATAAACCTCGGCGATGAGACACGTGCGGGGAGCTCCATCTGCAATGCACGAGCGCAGAGCTATACTTCCCCTATATTTTACACGGCGGCGACCCAAACCCCGGCCGCCCCGCTTCCCTTCACTCACTCCCCCCCCCCCCCCCCCGCCCGCGCGAGCCATGTGTAAAAAAACAGCGATGCTCTTTAAAGTTTCACTCACCCGTGTTTGAGCCCCTCTGAGGCGGCAGCTCCAGTCCAGAGGGATCCAGAAGGGACGTCCCGGTTCGGACGCGCGGCGTCGCCTCTTTGATCCACTCTACTCACGGCCGACTGTCAACGCGGGGGCTCGCGGTGGGGGGGGGGGGGGGGCGGAGGCGTCCTTGCAGGCTTCTGCGTGAGAAGTGCGGCAGGAATCGGCTGCTGACCTGAGACGTGTCCCATGTGAAACACCCCTCTCTTCCGGAAAGAACACGGACGGAGCGGCCGACACTCACCCACCTCTGGTCGGCGGTGGAGCCGCAGAGTGAAGACACCCAGCGGCTGAATGTTTGCACACCACCCGCACAGCTGGCTATTGTTGCGCCACGGCAATGTGCAGAAGAACGGGCTGGTGTCACTCACACACACACACACTCTCACTTTCACTCTCACACACGTGCACGCGCACACTTTGAGACGGCTTTGAAGCACGTCGGGAGCGCAGGGAGAACCCCAACTTTTATTATTCGACAATGAATGAATCCTCGGGTCCTAAGACCCGCCCTGTTCCCACCGTGCCATTATTCGCTGCACTATTTTATCTCCATGTGTGATTGACATGATTCAATACAGCTCCCCACGTGGACCCAATGAGAGAGTAAGGGCGCCGCACGTGGAGTCATCGACACGGCTCCTCCATTAGACATCGGATTCAACAAGCCGAGGATTTAATGAAAGCGAAAGCGCAGCCAGCGCCCCCGCTGGCCGCGCTGCTCCCAGTTGAGGCGATTCAAGCGAACGTGTCGCTAACGTGATCTGTGATCGCGGAGGGCAACCGTCTGATTACCGGCCAACATGTTGGCCAATACGTTCATCAACGGTAGCCTTCGCAATCAATGACATTACCAGAAGAGTTCCCCCTGTACCTCACATTGACACGTCATCCACATTTCAGCTCCAGCTGAGAGAAAGATGACAGATAATGGATATTGGATCTAGTATATACTACATTTAAGTAGTTAAACAAATCTATAAATCACAGTCTACTCATTTTCCCTCTGGAAGTTTCACGTTTTCACAATAACAATGTAACAATGCATGTACGTTTAATATTGAGAGAATAAATAGTTTGTGTTTATTATGTGTGTAGACCAGTGACATGTGTTTCCTGGTTCAGTAGAAAGCCTGTATTCAAAGAGGAAATGACTACCGTTTGTAATATTTCCTCTTAAAAACACATCTCATCCTGTTTTTTAAAAAATATTTGCATTCTCGCATACATTACAAACAAATACTATAAATAGACAATTCAATATTCGATTAAATTCATCTTTTTGCCACAGCTATGTCAAATCTCTATGTGATCATGTGTGCTTCATAACTGTTAACTAACTATACAGTGTGCACTGGGCCCATCATACTTCATACTTCACTGCACATACATCATTCTGGACAGTGAGGCGTGCACGTAAACTTACACTATCAAGTGTGGAGGGGGGGCTTTAAAGCTGTATTGCTCATCCAGGAACACATTGAGTCTAGATAGCATACTGAATATGAAACATGCCGGCCTTGTGTGGATTTAAAATGTAAATATTTGCTGCAATCTCGTGTTGCAGAGTCTCCCTGACATGTTCTGGCATTTGGAAGCGAAAGTCCAGGCAGACACAGTTCCCTCCACGATTCATATTCAATACACAAGCAGTGATGATGGATCACATGAAGACATTAATCTAACATCCTCCACAGCACATACGACTGATGACTGGGACGTGCTGTGAAAACAGGAACACTCCGCTGGAGGATGGACTGATTGTCAATAGTAAACTAATTCATGCCAGCGTTTCTGTCCAAATGATTCGGTCTCTTTAAATAAAATACTTTCCATAATCCCCACCTCCTCCTCTAATCCCCCAAACCACCATCCCCCCTTCTGAAGGCTCTCGCTGTGTGTTCATTGGGTTTGTCGAGGCGAAACGTTGATATGTGTCACGAACCGCATGATTTTTTAATAATCAAATGGACACAATGTATTTGTTCATGAGCAGGCTTTAGACTGACCAGTGAGGAGGAAGTGTTCAGGTCCGTGACTGAAGTAAAAGTACTAGCACAATAATAATCCATTTAATTTATATAGTGCTTTTTAAGATACTCAAAGACACTTTACATGTTACATTATACACCGTAGACACAGCTACGGGGAGCAACGCAGGGTTTAAGTGTCTTGCTCAAGGACACATCGACTAGGGTGGGGATTGAACTGCCAACCCCCTGATTGAAAGACAGACCTGCTAACGACTGACCCACAGTCGCCCCCCAACACCACAAGAACACAAGTAAGATGCCCATTGAACATATAGACCGCGGACTTAGTCACACATGCACCAAAATCCTTCCTCTCTTATTTATCCCACCCGCTCTACACAGACCCAGCGCCTCGTCACTGGGGGCCTCTGGAACTGCCAGTCAGCTAACCGCAAGGCGGACTTCATCTCTGGCTTCGCTATCAAGCAATCGCTGGACTTCCTTGCTCTCACTGAGACCTGGATCACACCAGACAACACATCAACCCCTGCTGCTCTCTCCTCGGCCTTCTCCTTCAGCCACACACCCAGACCCTCTGGTCGGGGTGGTGGCACAGGTCTACTCATCTCACCCAAATGGAGTTTTGCTCTCTACCCGCTTCCATTTACCCCACTGTCTTTTGAGTTTCATGCAGTGACGGTTACTCATCCGGTTCATCTAACCATTGTCGTTCTCTACCGTCCTCCTGGTTCCTTTGGAGACTTCTTGGAAGAACTAGATGTCCTCCTTTCAAACTTCCCAGAAAATGGACCCCCGCTCATCCTTCTGGGTGACTTTAACATCCAGACTGAGAAGTCATGTGACCTGCTACTCTTACTGTCTTCCTTTGCTCTCTCTCTCAGTCCTTCCCCTCCTACTCACAAAGCTGGCAACCACCTTGACTATATTTTCACCAGAAACTGCTCTACAGCTAACCTCACTGTAACTCCACTTCATGTTTCTGACCATTTCTTCATCTCTTACTCTCTCCCACTCTTTGGAACTGACAACCCTCCCACAACGGATTCTGCACCTGTCCGTCGCAACATCCGCACCCTCTCACCCTCCTCTCTGGCCTCCTCTGTTCTGTCAGCCCTCCCCTCAACCGATTCCTTCGCACTTATGCAGCCTAACTTCGCCACTGACACTCTTCTCTCTACGCTGTCGTCCTCTCTTGATTCTCTCTGTCCTCTTACGACTCGAAAGGTCCGCAAGTCCTCTCCGGCTCCGTGGCTGTCCGAACCGGTGGGCGCCGAGAGAGCCACTATGCGAGCAGCGGAAAGGAAATGGCGAAAATCCAAACACGCCAGCGACCTGCTTGCCTATCAATCTCTTCTCTCCTCCTTCTCTGCGTCCATCACTGCAGCCAAAAGTTTGTTCTATCAATCCAGAATCGAATCCTCTTTATCTAACCCTAAAAAGCTCTTCTCAATTTTTTCCAACCTCCTTGACCCCCCTGTTCCCCCCCCTCCCTCCACCCTTCTACCAAGCCACTTTGTTGACTACTTTACAAAAAAGATAGACGACATACGCTCTTCATTTACTAATCCATCTTCCTCAACTACACCTCCAGTAACTTCACCTTCTTCCCCCTTGTTTTCCTCTTTTATCCCCCTGTCTCCCAATCAAGTTCTTACCTTGGTAACCTCTGCCCGCCCAACCACCTGCCCCCTTGACCCCATCCCTTCTCACCTTCTCCAGTCCATTGCTCCGGACCTTCTTCCCTTTCTCACCCATCTCATTAACACCTCCCTCTCAACCGGCTGTTTCCCTAACTCTCTGAAGGAGGCAAGAGTCAACCCTCTCCTGAAGAAACCCACTCTCGACCCATCTGAAGTCAACAACTACAGACCTGTCTCTCTCCTTCCCTTCCTCTCCAAAACTCTAGAGCGAGCTATCTTTAACCAAGTCTCCTCCTTTCTTCACTGTAACAACCTTCTAGACCCCCACCAGTCTGGATTCAAGACAGGCCACTCAACAGAGACTGCCCTCCTTGCTCCCTCCTTGCTGTCTCTGAGCAGCTTCACACTGCTAGAGCAGCCTCTCTCTCCTCTGTCCTCATCCTTCTAGACCTTTCCGCTGCCTTTGACACAGTGAACCACCAGATCCTCTTGTCCTCCCTCCAGGACCTGGGTATCTCAGGCACCGCGCTCTCACTCTTCTCATCCTACCTCACCGACCGCTCTTACCGGGTAACCTGGAGAGGATCTGTGTCTGAGCCTTGTCCTCTGACTACTGGGGTCCCTCAGGGTTCAGTCCTTGGTCCTCTTCTCTTCTCTCTGTACACCAACTCTCTTGGCTCTGTCATTCGCTCGCATGGCTTCTCCTACCACAGCTATGCTGACGACACCCAACTGATCCTCTCGTTTCCCCAATCTGAAACACGGGTAGCAGCACGAATCTCTGCCTGTCTGACCGACGTCTCTCAGTGGATGTCCGCACACCACCTGAAAATTAACCCGGACAAGACTGAACTTCTCCTCCTTCCAGGAAAAGGCTCTCCCACCCACGACAACAACAACTATTAACTTCAACAACTCAGTGCTGGTTCCGACTCCGACTGCCAGGAACCTCGGAGTGACGCTCGACAGTCAACTCTCCCTGACTGCCAACATTGCCGCAATAACACGCTCCTGTAGGTACATGCTGTACAACATCAGGAGAATACGACCCCTTCTCACTCAGAAGGCAGCACAGGTTCTGGTCCAGGCTCTGGTCATCTCACGGCTGGACTATTGTAACTCCCTCTTGGCAGGTCTACCTGCTAATGCCATTCGACCTCTACAGCTCATCCAGAATGCAGCTGCTCGACTGGTCTTCAACCGACCGAAATTTACCCACACTACTCCGCTCCTCCGCGACCTTCACTGGTTACCGGTGGCCGCCCGCATCCGCTTCAAAACATTGGTACTTGCGTACCGTGCTGCGAACAGATCGGGTCCAGTCTACATCCAGGACATGGTCAAACCGTACACCCCAGCCCGTTCACTTCGCTCGGCTTCTGCCAATCTGCTTGTAGCTCCTTCACTTCGAGCTAAATCACGACTGTTTGCTGTGCTGGCTCCTCATTGGTGGAACGAGCTTCCCATTGACATCAGGACAGCAGAAAGTCTCTACATCTTCCGGCGCAAACTAAAAACACATCTTTTTCGACTATACCTTGAATAGGTAGCACTTAAATGCCGTAGTAGCACTTAAATGTCCCTTACCGATAGCACTTTAGTAGCACTTAAATGGCACTTACGGATAGTACTTTGTAGTTTAACTTTATTGAAGAAATTGTACTTGCTTGATTCTTGTTGTTCTGAGTTTGGACTCACGGTTTAATGCACTTATTGTAAGTCGCTTTGGATAAAAGCGTCAGCTAAATGACATGTAATGTAATGTAATGTAACATGTTACGAAACCAAAAGTTTGTTTTATTTGGATTAGGAGCTAACCTTTTATTAAGGTTATCTTTTTTTATTTTGGACATTTTCGTTAATGTTTTGTACCTTAAAATAAAATGGTAAATCTTCAGCTATTTTATACATGAATTGATAAATTAATTGATTGATCATGTTGCATTGTACAACTTCAGAAAAGTAAAAACTAAATAATAATATTAATAATAATGACAACAAAACGCAGCAAATCCTCACGTTTAAGAATTAACCTTTTAACGTTTGAGAAGGAACCTTCAAGCGTTTGAGAAGGAACCTTCAAGTGTTTGAGAAGGAACCTTCAAGCGTTTGAGAAGGAACCTTCAAACATTTGAGAAAGAACCTACAAGCGTTTGAGAAGGAACCTTCAAGCGTTTGAGAAGGAACCTTCTAACATTTGAGAAGGAACCTTCTAACATTTGAGAAGGAACCTTCAAGCGTTTGAGAAGGAACCTACAAGCGTTTGAGAAGGAACCTTCTAACATTTGAGAAGGAACCTTCAAACATTTGCCAATAGATCTTCTAATTGACAAACAAATAAATACTGTTGAGTAGTTTAATATATAGCAAATCATCTTATTTCATAAGATCCTTTATTTGTCTTATTGTCCAATGTTACGCACCACACGAAGACGATTCCTTGTATGTCCAATCTACTTGGCAATAAATGGTTCTGATTGTGATTGTGACTAGTAACTGCAGTAACGTGGCATTATTTTGCAGTATGTGAGTACTTCATACAGGACACACCCCCCTCGCTCTAACCTCCAGGCGCTGTAAACACTGCAGTACATTAGACAGCGGTGCTGGTGGGGCTGCGGCCTTGGAGAGTTTATTTAGTGTCTTGGCAACAGCTTCGGCCTCCTGGCACTATGCCGGCTGACAGCGCGGGGCGAGGGGGCAGGGTGTCCTCCCTCGCAGCACAAACACCCCCCGGAATGTAAAGTATTTCTGACAAACCTTTTTCGGTCTCAAGGCACTTTTTCTAGAAGTGTGTCCTCACAGCGAGCAGCTCTTGCTTCATCTCGACTGCCATGCAAGGCCCATCTACTGCGGCGTTACTTCCCTTCTGCCTTTCACCTCAGTGTAAATATAGAAGGAAGTACTCATCATTTTCCATGCGTTGTGCTTTTGGGAGCACCCCTCTCCTGATGTGGTGACTTTATCTGAGGCACCCGATGCAATCACACGTTCTGCACCATTTGATTTCAGAAAAAGGCCCCAACAACAACCCTACTCCATCCCAACACCTTCATCTCTCGTATTGCATTTTCTCAGCAGCCACACGCGTGTGTGTGTGTGTGTGTGTGTGTGTGTGTGTGTGTGTGTGTGTTGTGTTTCACTGGGACTCTGCCCCTCCTGACTTACCTGCATCCCTCTGAGGCTCAGGGTGAAAATGAACGGGCTCACACTAATGAGATCCTCCTTCCATTTCCCCTGCAGCTCTAGGGATCCCACCTTCTCTCCAGGAACTCCCACCCTCCCACGGCCCCGCCCCGGAGAGGGTGTGCTTCACTCTCACTTGTGTGGCCTCAGGTAAGGTAAAGCGACAGGGGGAGACGGATCATGTGACCGTCCTGTCCGATTGTTTTGCCATTGTGAGCATCTTCTTCTGGAGAAGGAAGGCTGGGTCATATTTCAAACATCCTTATGTGACCTTACAGCTTTCAACACACGGGAAGAGTGGCGTAACATCTCCCCCTGCTGGTTCAAACGCGTTAATGCACCCGGTGTGCGTTAGTAAGGAGATCAGATGAGTCATACTCTGTACTCTGCTGTAAATCAATTAAAACAAGTACATTTCCTGAGGCTTTTTCATTCTTGCGTGTTAGAATACTGGCATTAGGCTGTTTTTTAGTTTCTTAGTAATTACCTTTTGGAATTTTTTTACGATGTTTATAGGCTATTTGACAAAGGCATATGGATTTAAGCCCATCTTTCACGTTCATGGGGCTTTCTTTGTGTGTTTGAATGTGTTAAGTCCCGACACTTATCGGAGATGTCTGAATGTTACAGCTGGTGTGATCACAATGAAATACACGCATATTGAGCAGAAAGCGTTCCATGTTTCCATGGTTTTGTTCATCACCACTTAATGTTTGCAGGTCTGAGGTTACGATTTGATGCAGTCGATTCATCTCTCTGGGATCCTAAATGAAGAGTTTCATCGTTGCAGTATTTTCATTTCAAATTCCTGCATGTGATTTTAGTTTATTGTACAACTAGTTCTGAATGAATAGAAATGTTTGCACTTTGGTCATTTGAACAGATAACATGTTCCATCAATCTCATTTTTATTATTTAAGATAAGATAAGATAATCCTTTATTTGTATGCCATTCTGCTGAATCAATAACATATTTAATCTGTTCTTGTAGAATATAATGCTCATTTGATGTGGGGTTTTTCCTTCTATATTCTCCTATAGCTTATTCTCCTCCTGAGTGATGCTTTGTGATGTTTACTGATCACCTGAAACCTCAGTTGGAGAGGAACAAGTTGAGTGGAAGTTTCTGGGATGGATCAGTGCAGGTCTGAACTCTTCAGCTTCTTTTCTGACCCAGCACCTGTACACATGGATCCCTCTTCTCAAAACTAGGCCCTTTGTCACACGCCATCGACATAAATGTAACTTGCAAAAACCCATTTTGACCAAAATCTTTGTTTAAAACATATTCAGGTAGCTGCAGATATCACATGTGCATGTGTTTTGAGCCCGTAAAGCACTGAGAAATCACATTATTAATAATCCACAAAAAAATCTTTGTGTCAACTGTTTTGGAGGACTATTTCTCAAGTTTCATATTCTCAGTGAATGGCAAAAAAAAAAAAAAAAGGAACACAAACGCTGAATAAATAACAAGATAAATTATCTTTATTTCCACATCTTTGTCATTTATAAAATTCTGTGTCCACAATCAATATTAACAAGGCAATACAGAGAATCCTTTTTAATTTCTCAGAGGTGAACTCGGGCTCTAGAGACGATGTTATTCATATGACTGATCACTCCTTCACCGTCGGTCACGGAGGTTATTTTCTTTAACAAGATGGTGGAGGACTTTGAGTGTTAGGGGTCTCCAGAGCCTGCATCCACACCAAGCCCTTCAATTTACAGTCATAAAACTTCATAATCCATCACTGCTTATCGCTCAGTGTAAACCAGACACAGTTCATTCGCAAATTCTTGAACATTCTCACACCGGATTAACCATCACTGAAATGATCAGCGTCATCGTCATTAATTAGCGTAAGTATGATTCTTGTCTATCTTAAACACGATAACGTCATATTCTTTTTTTTCCTACAGTAAAAGACACAAAACCCCAGCAACTGTAAAAACCAAATGGGAAAAATGAAGAAACAACCGCTCTATTCTATGAAACAATAAGAAAAGAAGAAGATCTTTAGATACCATGTGCTCAAAGAAAAATAAAAAATGGTTTCTCGCAGGTCTGTGTTGTTGGTAGGTTTCATTGATGAGTTATCAAAAAATTAAATATTACATACTGTATAGGTTATTATTACAGTAACAAGGTGCCATGCGATCATATTCTCATCTTCTGTACACAGTTGAGGATTCAGTAGTAAATAACAAGGCTATACAGACAGATTTTTTTTTTTATATATATATATATATATATATATATATATATATATATATAAAAAAATCTCTATCTCCTAGTGGCCAGAGTGCCAGTATGTTACAGAGCCATGGAGACCTGGGACAAGTGGTCTGCTGGTCTGGACTGGGGTGCCACATCCACATGGTGTTGGAGACAAAAATGTAACGCAGCGGCCGTTTTATGTCAAATGGAGTCGGAATCAAGCCAATAATTACAGACAAAATCCAGGGATATTCCACCCTTAAATCCTCTCACACGTTATTTTACTCCTACTGTCTGTCTGAATATAGCTGCATTCACCCTCTGTCTGGGTAGTCGTGGAGCCGTGATGGAGCTACTCGGATACATTATAACGAGCCTGCATGTGACGTGGGAAGGGGAGACAAAAACGTGAATGGCTGGTTGAATCGCATGTCAACTCGTCTTTTTAAAAAATTTTTATTCAGTTACCAGAAACCCAAATGTGTGTGCACAAGCACCGAAAGAGTGAGTTTTCCTTCTCATGATATGTCCCTTTAAGGGAGTGATTTCTTACTGTACACTTCCGACAATTGGCCCCAGAGAGCATGTGGAACTGGAAATATGACGTCATGCCATCTATAAGTTGGGCTAGTTATCCTCTAGAGGAAGAAATGAAACATCACCAGGCAACAAAATAGATGAATACAGCAACTATCGTGAGCAATGGCAGATTGGTCATTATGGTTGGAAGTGTTTAAGGGGGGATTTTCCTTGTGTATTCTAAACCAGGCTCTTCTGTCACACTGGTGTGGAGGCAAGGAAAGGAAAGGAAGAAAGACCGTTGCCTCGAAGATCTCATCGTTTTCATCAAATTCCTTTAAATTATTTTTGACCGAGCGGGATCGTTTCTTTAGTTGGAATGTGCACACTCCTGTCCCACCAGGAGCCAACGAGAGACCAAAGAGACCACTGAACCCCCCAGTCCCCAGGGCCCCACACAGAAACCCATAGTTAAGACTTAAAGACACAATCCAAGCCGCGCAGGTTCATTCAGTCAATACATTACTATTTAGTCGCTATAAAACAATACCAAAGTGAGTCGCTGAAGCACTCAGAGAGCAGGAGGAGCGGCGGCAGGAAGCACAACAACAACAACAACAACAACAACAAGGGGATTCCTATTAAACATGCCTCAGACAAGGAGGGACACTCAGGGGCAGTCTTTGAGACCTCGACCCAAGAGTCTCACTGATGGGGGGGGCGCATGTGAGTGGGCTAAGTTGGGGCTCGCAGGAACACATTCATGTCGACCACATGTTCCCATGTGGAGGTGCAGTGGGCTGGATAAGGCATGGATGCTGAACGTGCCCAACGCGCACACGATTCATGACCGAGTGAGACTGACGCAGTCGAGCAGTTTACGGGCCAGAACTTACTTTCACTACATCGTCTGTGCGATTGGTCGACTATCAAGTCAGAGCAGACAAATTCATTCAAGTAAGGCTATATGCACACACACACACACACACACACATGCGCACGCGCACACACACACACACACACGCACACGCGTCAGCGCTGGTGCAGGGTACGGATTAACTGATTCAATTAAAAAAAAGGGGAGAGCAACAACAAGATGCTCCGAGACAATTATTATGTCCAAAATGTCACGGAGCTTCATCCTCGCGCCCCGATCGGCCTTCAGCTTAGACGTTCCACAGCAGATGGATGTTTAACGCGAGGCTTAGCAGGACCAGCTGTGTGACCGGCTGACGACTACTCGACTGATATGCTGGTCAGGTTGCCGTTTGACATTTTTTATTTATTTATGCATTTCTATAAGTTTGCAAAGTCCGTGAGGCGACCTCAGCTCCTCGAATTTAAGAGACGAAGGAAGCGTAAAGCCAGTCACACCTTTAGGCGGAGCGACATCTCCAACTCAAGAGCCCGGTGACGTTCTCCAACAGAATGTTGCTGTGGACACAAAAACAGCCGACGTCGTTTCGTCATCCCCCGTCCTCCCTTTCCTTTGGACTGTACAGCCAAAAACAACAATGAGCAGAAATCTTAAAAAAAAGAGCCCTGGGAAGCTTTATCTTCTTTTTTTCCTCCATCTCTGCAGTTGGCTGACACACACACACACAGACACACACACACACACACACACACACACACACACACACACACACACGCTCTCATGCAAGCCCTGCTCATCGCTAGTGGTGATTTTTTTGGACATGCAGGTGTTGGGAATGAGGACAGGAAGAGATAAGGGTTTGAGCTCCTAAAGGGAAGAGGGTAGGCGTGTGTCGAAGTGTGCGAGTGTGTTGAGGGAGACGTCTTAGTTCAGCTGCTGCCACCTCCTCCGATATTTCTTCTCCTCATCACCTGGCAAAAACAAACACATCATTTAGAATACATAAAGCATAGATTTTTCTAATGGGGAGGGAAGGAGGCATGAAGAGGTGGGACAGAGTACCTTTTCACAGAAGGTGAGGAGGAGGGAAAAAAGATCAGTCAAATCTGATATTTAATATCATAACATTTACTGACTATACATTTCAGACTAGTTACATATACACACACACACACACACACACACACACACTTCTGTGGGTCGATTCATTGGGAAAAGTGGACCAAAGAGGCTCCACATACCTTCTAGATGATTCCTGGAGATGTACTTCAGTACCTCATCCAAGAGGATGACTGGGAAGGAAATCTTCAGGACCATAATCCACTGGGCCCAGCGCAGCGGGGTCACCTGGAAGATCAACTGAAGGGCACAGGACATTCCCTTTTACAGTCAGAAACTCTGTCGTCAACGCATCAGATGCTGGACAATGAAATGCAACCAAGCCGTTTCTGCAGTGGTCACGAAGGAGCACGTCCCCCACAAAAATAACCTTTTGTACATCCGCTAGTCTGTTACCTGTGAAGGAGTTACTGTGAAGTTTCAGAGAATCCAAAAATCCAGATGTATGCTCAGTACTTCCAAACACGTTATCTTTGATATGAACACTTACTGGCAGAGGCTCGACGTAGAGGATTAAGAAGTGCAGGGAGAGGGAGAGGATGATGGCGCCCAGCAGCCAAAAGTTGACCCAGGGAGGCATCCTGAGCAGGGACTGGTTCTCAGACAAACTGGTGGGGAACAAGTTGGAATAGATCAAAACATGTGGACCATCAGCGACTTCCATGGGAGTCGTCTTATTATGTTGCAAAGATCAAATGGGAAGGACTCCGGCAAGCTCACAAAAGGTGTCAACCGCATTACGATGGAGAAGACGTTTCACTTGCCACGACATGTCTGCCTCCTTATATAGGCAGACATGATAGCATGTGTAATCAAGGATAACATTGTCACCGGTCAGGCAGCTCCTCTTTTTCACCATCCTGGTAAAAACACCGGGAGGTTTTCCCTTCTAGTTCCTGCCTCCCGAAATAGACATTATTCCATTTCTCAAGCTGTGTGGCTGATTCCTCCGCCACATTCACCAACAGCAGATAGAAATATCTGACATTTTAAGGAGCGCATGCCCCGTCATCGCAGCAGAGGACGACTGACCTGTTGAGAGAGTTGAACATTTCGATCGTGACCAGCACAGACAGGGCCATGGTTGTGGGGTAGCGGGATTCAAACACCCCACAGTCTATGCCCTGGAACATGGGGTTGTCCTCAGTACACTGCATGAAGTGTCTCTGAAGAGAGGGAGAGACGGAGCAGGATTAAGAGTGTGTGTGTGTGTGTGTGTGTGTCTCTGTGCTTGCCGGCAGGAAGTCACCGGGACCCCCTGCAACCTTGTTTGATGGAGCTCAGATCTGATGGGGGAACAGCCGCAGAACCTTGGCCTCGTACCCCACCCCGAGTGCAATCACGCCACACGGGTCTTACTTCGCTTTCTATTTCTATACATCACTGGGATCGCCACACATTGCCTTCTCCAGAGAGCTGGAAGGGGGTGCGTATCAAAATATAACAGAAAAACCAAAACTATGTGCAGAGGCTGGCACTCCTTGTGGCAGCAAGCTGACCGAGCGGAGCAGAGCAACGGTTTGAAACTCACCAGCTGATAGAAAGACACTTGTGGGCCCTCTACATCAAACAGGAACCACCATGTGGCAGCACCCACGGTTCCAAGACCCACATATCCTACAGGAGAAACAGACACTAGAGTTACCACCATGTATATCTACGTAGGAAGTAGTCCATGGTCCATGGTGTCCACCACTTTGCCCCGCCATGTTTCTACAGATACGAACCATTACATTGCATTTTATTTGTCTCAGCACGTCTCCTTTTATTCTAAATATAAAAAATTTCCATATATCATGACATTCCAACAACTTTTGTTTCAACCCATCCTCAGTTGAGCATTGAGTCAACACTACCTCCAATGGCCATATATCTGAAGAAGAGCCAGCCAGAGATGAGGGGCTCCTTGGGGTTGCGGGGGGGTTTGTCCATGATGTCCAGATCTGGGGGGTTAAAGCCCAGGGCGGTGGCCGGCAGGCCGTCGGTCACCAGGTTCACCCACAGCAGCTGGACTGGAATCAAAGCCTCGGGGAGGCCCAGGATGGCGGTCAGGAAGATGCTGGAGACGGACAGCGAGAAGAAACACAAACATCAGCCGACTGACAGCGAAGACATGCGTCTCAGATGGTGCGTGTGTGTGTGTGTGTGTGTGTGTGCGCTCCCGTTCCTCACCAGACCACTTCTCCCACGTTAGAGGAGATGAGGTATCTGATGAACTGCTTCATGTTGTTGTAGATGGCTCGGCCCTCCTCCACGGCGGCCACTATGGTGGAGAAGTTGTCGTCCGACAGCACCATCTCGGACGCCGACTTGGCCACCGCCGTGCCGGAGCCCATGGCGATGCCGATCTCCGCTTTCTTCAGGGCCGGGGCGTCGTTCACACCATCTCCCGTCTGCGACGAGAAAAAGACTAAACTTGTAAACAGTGGCAGCGTTTAATGACTGCAGCAAAAAGAAGTAGTGTCAAATAAATCAAACATTTTTGGGGAGCAATAAGCCAAAAGGATAAAAGTTCAAGTAAACTAAACCGCTTCAGCCTGATATTGAGCCCACGTTACCAATTTAGGGGACTCTTAAAGCGGAGATCTCACGTGGCAAAGTCTCATTCTCGCTTCAGATCCAGCCAGGGTTAAGCAAAAGTGTATTAATCTGTCATGGCCTGAAGCGGCTCCAGACTCCGGTTACTCTGACAGGCAAATGGTGATATTGCAGTCTCCCTCCCTCGAGCACCGTCCCCTGGGATCAACCCCTCTTCTGAGACGCGTGTCAGACAGGAAGCAGCAGAGCGCGCCCGAGATGACAGCTTCTGATAGCAGTCTGAGAGAGCAGCCTCGCAGAGACCCCAAACATGTCATGCCTCACCAGCCTCCTCTATTGCATTTTACAAGTCATTCACATAACACACAGCTGAAGATGGAGAATCTACCCTCCCCCCCCCACACACACACACACACACAAAACATGTGACAAAGGAAATATACAATATGTGGCAAACAGTGGAAGGGGACGTGTGCCGGTGTAGGAAGTCGTGCGCGTCGTCCCCTCTCCTCACCATGGCGGTGATCTCATCGAACGCCTGCAGGAATCCGACGATCTTGGACTTGTGGGCCGGCTCGACGCGGGCGAAGCAGCGCGCCTGCTTGACGGCTTCTTTCTGAGCCTCCACCGGGAGGTCGTCGAACTCGCGGCCCGTGTAGGCCTTCCCCGTCACATCCTCGTCCTCGCCGAAGATGCCAATTCGTCTGCAGATGGCCACGGCCGTGCCCTTGTTGTCCCCCGTGATCATGATGACGCGTATGCCCGCCTCGTTGCACAGTTTCAACGAGCCGATCACCTCCTTCCTGGGCGGGTCCAGCATGCCCACGCAGCCAACAAACGTGAGACCCAACTGAAACGGAGGGAGACAAATAAAAGAGGTAGTGGGGGGGGGGGGATTAGGGTTGCTTCCAGTGATTAGAGATTACATCACTGCTCCGATTCCAACGAAGGACAGACGGCAGCAGAAAGGACTTTAAAAAAGGAACAGTTTGTCATCTTAGAGAGTTAGAGCGATACAACTCTCACATCTGTCCGTTAATAGGGAAGCTCCAGCCTGAAGTTAGCTTAGCATAAAGACTGGAAACACAGGAGACGGCTAGCCGCGCTCCGTCTATAGGTAAAAGAGAATCTGCCTGCCAGCACCTCTCAAGCTCGCCAATTAACTCCCGAGCGAAACTTATCAGTTCTGTTGCAGGAGTAAGGAAACCTTGTGCAAAATCACATTAAATATGGAAAATAATAAACAATAATCCAGTGTGCTGTCTGCTTTACTCCCTGTGACTTAAAATGGAACAAATTGGATGCCTGAGACGAACGTCTGCTTTACCTCGTACTGAGCAAACTTGCTGGAATTCTCCAAGTCCATTTGCTCTTTGCGCAGCGGGACGTCGTGAGTGGCCAGCGCCAGGCAACGCAGGGTGTCCCTGCCCGTCCCCCACTCCCTGATCTTAGACAGCAGCTGGTCGCGCAGGGCTGGCGTCAGCGCCACCTTCCCCGTTCCCACCCGCAGGTACTGACAGCGCTCAATCACGCTCTCCGGAGCGCCCTGCGAGAAGGAACCACAGTGACACAACAGAAGACAATGAAGCGATGACAAGTTAGTCTGTGTGTGTGCGCGCGTGTGCGTGTGTGTGTGTGTGTGTGTGTGTGTGTGTGTGTGTGCGTGCGTGTGTGTGCGTGCGTGTGCGTGTGTGTCAGTCATTCGTGCCTTGATGAACATCTTGCTCTGGGAGCCCGGCTTGACGGGGGTGCAGTAGACAGACATGGACTTGCGGTCACGGGAGAACTCCAGGGTGAACTCCTTCTTCATCAACTGCTTGATCACCTGAGGAGTGAAAGAAAAAACAGACTGAGGAAAAGAGTCGTAATGAGGGTGAGAGCTTGAGCTAAGAAGCTGTGTTCGTGGGCAGCTGACAGACGTTTTGCTGAGCTACTGACAGCTGAAGGACAACACTTCAGAGCCACCTCGTCTGGATGTCTGGCTGCAGCCTCAGATGTCCCTGTACAACAGCACAGGGTGATAATGTAGACCTGGCTGAGGGACGGATGTCGAACATCACCGCCAAGTGCCAAACAAGAAGGAACTCAACACTATAAAACATCCCTATTCATTACATACCGCATCATCGGCATTTAATGTCACGTCCTGTTCCACCAGTAGGTGTCCCTCTAGTTCACAGTCTGCACTCATCATAGCACACATTAAAAAAGGCTGAAAGGTTAATGCCAAGACTGAGCTGCACACGCACTCCGTCAGGGGACTTCAAACATGTCACGGAAGTCCGGAAATGTGTGTGAGTGTGTGTGTGTGTGTGTGTGTGTGTGTGGCAGAACCTCTCCTCTCTAGCGTTGTGCAGAATGAGCCTCAACTCAAAGTAACGCACGTCGTAAACTTCATTTGGACTATTTCAACTCAAAAAAGGCAAACACTCACAGGATCACTCCCTTATGTCAAACATGCGTGCATCAACAACCGTGATCTTTAAAGAGCCCTGGAGTAAAGCACTCGCTCTAAATACAACAAGACTTTAATAATCTGGCACACGTTTGTTTGTGTCATCCTACTGTCTGGCATGATGAGCGGAGCACCTACAGTCTCGCTCACATTCATGCAGAGAAGGGCAAGGCCCAAGGATATCGTCTTGTTTACTCTATACGTTCTTCTTTCTTCACAAAACATGCCGCCTACATTACCCATTATGCATTTAGCCCCAAAAGGCAGTTATCAGGCTTTGTGCAGCTCCCTCTGAAGCCACAAACGGCTTTATAGAACTTGTTCTTACATCAAGTGGTACTCCAACACCTAGAAATAGACTGGTGTGTAAGGTTTTTAAGATGTTTTGTGGGGCATTTTGTCCTTGGAGTTCCTTTTTTTTTTTTTTTTTTACCATTTTCTTACAATAAGTACACCAATATAAGTCATCAACAACATCGACAGCCAGAAATAAAAATGAAAAATCTGCTGTCATATCAAGTCTGTGTCAACTGCCATAGAGTCCACTTCCTCCATTTACTGTCCATCCGTGATCCTGTCAGCCAGCCTGTGTGTCAGTCTTTCCATAATGTTTATTTCCCCCACTGTGTCCACCCAATGGGTCTGAGTGGGAATATCATCCGTCCCCCATTTTCTTGTAATGGCCTTTTTACCTGCAACCATGAGTATCTTGAATAGATACAAGTCCCCATCATGTACATCATTCTCTGTGTGCATACACAGATACATCAGTTTATGATTCATTTGAAATGTGTATCCCAGAATATCTTGTGTTATCCTATGGACAATTCCCCAAAACCCTATTATTTTGTGACAATTCCAGAATATATGTGCATGGTTGGCTTCAGATGACCCACAATTTCTCCAACATGACTTTCTTGTTTCAGAATAATTATTTGATATTTTAGGTGTGATAAAGAACCGTATTAGATTTTTCCAGGAAAACTCTCTCCAGGCTCGCGAACAGGTTGTTGTCTTATGTTTTTCCCACATGTTATCCCATTCATCTTCAGATATTTCCATATCAAATTCTCTTTCCCATTTTTCTTTTATATACCCTGTTGCGTTTTTGTCATTCATCAATGCCTTATATAGTGTAGTTATAGTCCTAACCCGGTTCCCTTTATATGCATCAATCATTACTTGTACCACCTTGTTCAATCCGTTTTCCATAATATTCCCATACCTGTAAATATTTGTAAAATTCCCACCAATCCAGGTCATATTTCTTGAAAACTCCTCATCCTCCCTTTTTCCACCAGTGTGCACCATGCCGTAATGCCCTTCTCTGCCCACCGCGCCCAGCTGGTTTAAAACTGCTATCAAAAGCCACCCATTTCAATAAATTTGCGTTCTTCTCCGCCTTATTATGTCTAAGTAATTTGAACCTATTATTCCAAGGTAAATTTTGTGATCGAATCCATTTGATTTCTAACCTTCTTAAATGTTTCCTTATCTCCTATTATACTCGGTATCGGACACATTCCAAATGATTTTTCCATTTCTTTCCATTTTGCTTCATAGTCCAGTTTACACCAACTATGCACATATCTCAGCTGGGCCACGTGGAAGTATTCTTTCAGGTTCAGCAGGCTCAGGCCCCCCTTCTCCCTCTTTAGCTGGAGAGTTCTGAATCTCACTCTTGGCCTCTCTCCCCCCCCCCACCCCAAATGAATCTGGATATCATCCTGTCCCATGCTATGAATTGTGTTTGAGGTATCTGTATTGGTAATGCTTGAAACAGATACAAAAGTCTGGGTAATACATTCATTCTTATTAATTCAATCCTTCAACTAAAATCCAATGTTAGGGTGGTCCATCTATGTATATCTTTTAATAATCCTATCATAATTTGCCCTATATAGTCTTGGTAAATTCCTAGTAACTTCTACCCCTAAATAGTTAATTTTCTTTAGATTCCAATTTAAATTGTATTTTTCCCTGATCTCCTTTGGTGGTGTATAATTGATAGTGAGCACTTGGGTTTTAGTTATATTTATCTTATATCCTGATAGCTGTCCATATGCATTCAAGAGGTCTAACAACGATTCACTAGGCCGTTCAAGGAATGCAATGACGTCATCTGCGAAGAGGTCGACCTTATGTTCCACTCCGTGCACTGTCACCCCTTGTATTCGCCTATTTTCGCGTATGGCTTGGGCTTGGAGTTCCTTTTAACAGACAAACTACACACGCACGTCTCCACACTAAGCTTACCGAGTTACAGGCACCGGCGCGCTCCACCTTGCTGAGCCCGGACAGGTCGGTCTTGAAGACGTTCATCTTCTCCACCAAGGTGGTGAGAGCCGTCTCTGTGGCTTCACCCACCTTCTCATAAACCCCTTTGGCCTACGAGAGAAGAGAAAGGCATCAACACACGCTGTGTAACTGTTTTATAGAGGTCAGACCCCTCTGTGATGACACATTTGAGATCAAACGCGACGAGAAACCGCCTCCATTGTTGCATGGACACGCACGCGCTGTGAGCAAATCTTTTCGTCATTCACGTCTGCCTCTGCATGCCAAGTGGACCAGTAATGGCGTACCACACATCATTTGTTGGTGTGACTCAGCAATAAAACACCTCTCCTCGCTCTCCCCTGGCTTAGCAGCCTTTGATCTCTGACTCCTGTGGTGGCAAAGCGACCCGTTACGAGAACAGTTGGTCCGGGAGGACGCATGGGAGTTGAAAAGAGTCTCATCGCCGGCCTTGCTCCTCAGCATGGTTACCATGATACCATGGTGATGACAAAGAGGTGAGAAACGCAATCCAAAACCAGAGAAAAAGATCATACGTCGGAGTAAAATTAGCTGAGCTGGAGGAGAGACGAGAAGAATGCTTTTTGCAATGCGTGTGTATTCCAGTTCCACCGTTTATGGACTCGTCACAGTGTGTGCATGAACATACTGTCAACGCGTGAGGGCTTTTGCAAAGAAAGACAATGCTGCATGTGTCACAGATGGGTTTGGTTTGCATAGGAACGTACAATGTCGTCAGGAATAGAAGAGGAAACAACTTATACAGGTACAAGTATGTGCGCGTGTGTATGTTGTGCGTTTGCTACATACTGAGGTCCAACCATTTTTGGAAAGAGAGGACATTTCCTCACTTCTTCAAAGGCCTCTTTGAGGGCTAAGACTTGGTTTTAAGGTTGAGGTCAGAATGAGGCTGAGGTTAGTGTTGGGGTCAGGCACTCAGTGATGTGATGGTTACGGTCAGGGTAAGTTGCTTGGGACGCATTATGTCATTGAGGGTCCTCACTAAGATGGAAGTACGTGTGTGTGTGTGTGTGTGTGTGTGTGTGTGTGTGTGTGTGTGTGTGTATGACCTCATTGTAGTCCAGTGAAGAGTCATTGCACATAGAGCACACAGTGGCCAACTCCAAAAGTCCATCAAAGTCTCCGCACTGGATGGGCTTGTCTCCTTTCAGTCTGGAAAGACAGACACACACACACACACACACACACACACACACACACACACACACACACACACGTCACTCACGACAGCAAAACACAGGGGAACACACAGTTCGCTACACAATAACCTAATCAATATTTATGAGTGGGGATGACAGTTCAGTTGTTTAGCATTCCAAAGGAAACGGGTTGTACGGTAGTAAAACAGTGTGTGCGTGTGTGTGTGTGTGTGTACGTTCCCGACAAGCAGTGCGGATTACATGACAACCGTGGATCCATTCCCAGTACGGACTGCAACCGTTGCTAGTGAAGCTCCCACACGATTACCCACACTTTGCGGTTATGAAATCGACCGGTTCATGCAGAGTCAGAACAATGTACTCACGAGCAGCTAAATAAACAACGTGCCAACACAATGGAGTACAATCCTCTTCCTGCCTAATAACGGGCCTCCTACCTATAGTCCTCCACGGACGCACATTTACTGAAGTATAAAAATGCATTACGATATGGCAGAGATCAAAATCACCACACAAAACCCACATAAGTACTAAGCACAAAACAACATCCAGGATTACTAACTATTTCCCTGGTTATTGCCATAGCAACAGAAAGCACAGATAGAAACACGTTTTGGGTAATCATTACCACTGATGTACCAGATAGTGGACCAGAGATCCACATCAGAGTTTGCCCGACAACATTTATATGCAAAAAAAAAGAAAAAAAAAAAAAAAAGAGAAGCAATTCAGAATGTTTGATCGGAGCGAGGATGAGAGGAAAGAGGCTGTGGGGGTTCGTCCAGTTCAGCTGGAATTGCTTCGGTGAATTTGTTCATAGAATGAAGGAGTAAGGGTGGACAGACTTTCCCCAATATAATTAATGCATGTTGAAACCGTCACTTACATTTGTCCCTCAGGGGCATATGTAGAGCCGGTTATGGAGAACTCGTGGAGGCTGCAGCTGGAATTTTCCACCTTGTCCGTAACAAACATCTGGAGAGGAGAACAAGCAAAACGGGGTCAGTGTAGTTGGCTAAATAGTCAGACCTGGGGTGCAGGAACTCATAGAGTCAAAGTCATATTAATAAGGACTACTGTTACTTTATTGTCTACAACCCCACTGAACCTGCCAGTGGATTCACTATTAAAGCATTGCGCTCGCAAGCAGACAATTACATGTTCTCTTACAATTCATCAATAACTTGTCCATTATCCATGTAGATATGTAATTTAGAAGGTCAAATATTATAGATTGGGACTTACCATGTATGGAAACATGTATAAATAAATGCACAGGACTATTGAAATATTTACATTGTGTAATAAGCACCTAAATTCAAGCAACAATGTTCATTAGGTGTCAGAACATACGTACAGTACTGAATATAAAAGGAGGTGAACTTCACACACACACATACATACATACATACATATGAATCTGAATCTGATGGTTAATCATAGAGTTATTTACGTGGAAGCTGTTGTTGAGGTGGTGAATGTCCTGGAGCTGCTCAAAGACGTAATATAACACCTCCGTGTTTTACAGTATGCCAGCGTGGAATTGTAGTGGACATGTTAGTCAAGCTGGAGCAGTCAAATTGATTTACTGCCAATGGTCAGGAGCCTCACACGTCGCCCCCCGGGGTCAGAGCACACTTCAAATAAGTACGAGTGTAAATACTCGGAAGCAGGATGCAGCGAACAAAAGAGCAATTATTCTCCAATACTTCTCTACGGGCTCCGGATAAATTAAAGGTTGTGAAGCATTGTGAAAATCAAACAGGAAGTACTCTGCAGGCCGGGTAACGGGTCACTGGGGGAGGTCGAGGTCACACTACAGCCGGTGACTCCAAAAACTATCTGGAGTGATCCAGAGTCAAATACCCCCCCCCCCCTTCCCCTCCCGGGCTGAAGGCTTTCCCAGCAGCCGCTGCATCGTCACTACTTCCCTGCGTGAGGCGACATTTGAGTGGCACCTCTCACACGTCTCGATGCAACGCTTCATCGTCAAAGCAAAAAGGGAGAAAGATGGAGCTCTGCTTTGTTGGCAACTCTTTTCCTGAGATTCCCCAAGGAAGGATGATGCACTAGTAATGCTAATAAATAAAAAAATAAAAATATATATATATATATACAATAAAAAAGGGAAGGAGTGTTGTAGCTGGTTGTTTATAAGAATGAGTCCATGGCCTCTCTCTGCATCTACACACCTTATCTGAAGGGCATACATACATTAACAGACTTCAAAACTGCCCGTGACCTCCATTATTTTATTAATATTCAGTTGTTTTATATCTCGACACTTAAGTCCTGCAAAAAAAGTAAAACACACAGAAAACTTTCATATGACCTTGTTTAACTCTGTTGGAGACTCCATTAAATCTGACTGATTGAAGAATTAATGAAGCAGTTATTTGGTTGAACTTAGTTTCCTGTGTATCTGTGTGTGTGTATGTGTGTGTGTGTGTGTGTGTGTGCGTGTGTGTGCGTCTCTCTCTGAGTCTAGCCACCACCAATTTAAAAAAGGAACACAAAATCAATAGCAGACTTGGGATGAGAGCTCGCCGTCGCCCCTCACAGCCTAAAAGGTAGGTTTTAGCCTTTTAATGGAGTAATTATTCCCCAACAACAGGAACACTGCATTTAGTCTGCTGCTGTCGTCTCGTCCGGACACGATGAAAGTCAGTTATAAAAAGCTGTCACTGAATTCATGATTATAGCTTTAGTGAAAACATGTTATTTTGCAGTTGTAGTTTTTGACAACAGTGTGAACATGTTCCTTCTTTTACTGCAGTAAACAGTGGCAGAGAGAGGGAGTATTCAAGTTGGAGCTTGAATAGCCGACAAATGGATTCCCTTCTGTAAAAAAAAATATACTGCAGTAGTTTTTGTTGCAAGTGGTGAAGTCCGCCATTCCCACACATGATTCAAATTGCAACGTATGCACAAAGGATTCCCAGGAAACAATGCTTGCATGTAAGCCAACATTATTGTTGATGCCATTTAAATCCACCTCTCTGTTAGTTCACTGGGAACCAGTAGGGGCCTTCAGGCAATTGACCCTCCGCTCCCCCCCGTTGCTACTCCGTCAAGCTGTTGGAGCTTTAGAGCACTGAAGAAATATTATATCTATATATGGATATAATAACTAAGTGGGTAAATGCAAATTGCTAGAAGAGTCTGTTAAGTTCAGAAAATGACATCACTTCACTGAAATGCAGCCTTTAAAAAGCAAAAGAACGCAACACTGGTGCCAAACTGGGATGTCCAACATCTAAGACGATAGTCTCATATCACCATGGAGCAGAGCCCTGGACAGAGCTGGCCAACGCTACGCTAAGGTCGGCCAGTCTGTGTCCAGGGGCACGACTTGGCCACAGGTCAATTACTTAGACATCCATTTAGTGACCCTGGGTCAAAATAAATAAATATAATAAAAAAAATTGTAAAAAAAATTGGATTGTTTAAATATTTCTATTGATATTCTGCTTATGTGACACACATTCTTAAATGTGTTTCCAATTAACTTCTAACCAAACTTAACTGCTCACCTTTTCCCTGCTAAAACATCAAAAAGAAAACATCAAACCGGTGAACCACGAGGTGCGTTTAAAAAAATTATTATTTGCCGTTGATTAAAAAAACGTGTCTACAACAAAGGCCGTGGTCATTTGTGACGGTGGTAAATGTCCTAGGGAGCAGTGGAACAGCCGGGAGCAGCGACAATGAGCTGTTAGACGGAGCTGCAGGCCTCCGACATCTCAGCCAGGGAACCTTCCTTCTCATTGAGACAATGTGTGTTTGTTTGGCTGCACCAGCTGTTCCCTTGTGGTACTTGTGAGGAAGTGGTCGCAGGAGAGCACTCGAGTTCAGAAGTTATCCTGAAAACGTCTCACTGAAACGTGGGTCCAAACATCACAGGTCTACCTCCCATTATTCACAGATTGTTATTTTCGTTTTGCGGTGTACTGTCTCTTTAAGGGACTTTTTTTTTTTTTTTTTTTTTTTTAAACAGCAGCCCCCCCCCCCCCCTTGGCTCAATTCTTAATTTCACAAATGTCATCAGGCTCGGCAATATAACAGATCGACAATGACGACTCAGGGAGAGCAACGTCTCCTCAAGCATGACACGTGCACATGCATGCTCCTTCAACCGTGGTCACTTTGCCCTCCCCGTCTGATCCGCTGGTCTCCAAGGAAACACGGCACAGTGTGAGGTATGCGAGTCAGTGGTAGTGACACAAGTTTGTATTCTGGGGGGGGTGGGTGGGATGTGAGTCAGCCTTTTTTATGTGTGTGTGTGTGTGTGTGTGTGTGTGTGTGTGTGTGTGTGTGTGTGTGTGTGTGTAGGAAAAAGGGAAGTCAGGATATGGAGGGGGAATCCTTGGAAATCCTGCGGATATGGGGATAGCCCCGAGGACTGGGAGAGCCATGGTGCTATCAGGGCCACTGGCTGGAGACCAGTCCAAGAATAAACACAGATGGATAAGCACGGGCAAACATTCATGTGGGCAAACACAGCCGTCGAAGCACAGGACGAACACGAAGAGGGGAAAGTTATGCAACCACAAAAATAATAATCAGGGAAACACCATGACCAAAAAACAACAACTGCAGGCTGAGGAAGTTTCTGTGTGTGTGTGTGTGTGTGTCTCCCTTATCTTCCACCAGAGTGCTGAGAGCAGCAGGCCAGGGAGTGCAGGTGGAAGCAGAAGGTTAATATTTACCAGCGTCAGCTCTCTTTCCTGTCGGGGGGGGGGGGGGGGGGGGGGGGTTCGGGGCTCGCGGTGAGCTCTCCGCTCCGGCTGGAGGGAACTCCCTGCTACGCATTCATTGCGTTATCTCGGGGGAGCAAAGGGAGGGAGGGGCGCTTTACACCGCAAGAGTGTGTCTTCCGTACAGGAAGTGCACACAGTCCTCTGATGCCAACTCCATTTTGAGACAGTGAGAGAATAAAATGGATACTGACAGACAGAGATCTATACACTCAAAACGTGGTTTCCCCTTGATGTCCACACGCAGCTGAAGCACCACATCAGCCTCTGCATAAACTACTTCAGTCTTTGAATATCAGGACAACGTTTTTGCAATAACTTTTTTTACTGGTTCATTCGTCACATTTGTCTTCATGGGTCCTGAGGCATCCATAAAGTTAATCTTAAGGCTAATTGGGACGGATGGTTTTACCGCTTCGGACCTCGGGTTTGTGTGTTTATTAATATGTCCAATAACCGAGTATCAGCTCTGATGACGGCTGAATATGTTCTAAAACATATTGAAATTATTTTGGTTCCATTTTCAGTAACTGAGCTGGTTTTATGGGACGTGGCTCGAATGCTGGCCACCAGAACCTCTGAGGTAGTCAGCTGAGGTGAGATGGAGGATGTGAGGACAAGAGGTGTTAACGAAGATTAGGTGTGCGAGAGTGTGTGTGTGTGTAGAGCTAAAGCCGTGAAAAGGAGCCAAGGCAAACAGCAGCGCTGGCATTTACTCTGCGCTTGGAGCAAAGACGGCTTGCAGGCAACAAACACACACACACAAAAACACACACACACACAAAGGAAAGGGTGAGGCCATGTGCTACAGAACCACCCGTGAATAGTTGTGGACAAGATCTTTCAGTGTTTGTCGTCTAATGTAATTATGTATCCGCTATTCACACACTGAAACCTGCAGGACCGTGCGGGATATGGATCCCTGAGGCGTGTTTGTTCAGGTCATGTGACATTCTGGAAAGCCTTCACTTCGCTTGTGTGAGCTGATCAGCTGATATACTGGAGCTGCCGGCTCCTACCAGCCATGCGCCATCTCAAACCTGCCAAAAGGAGGTGAACTTTACAGGATTTTCCAGAATTCACCTGCTTCGCACTTACTGAAGTAAGTTTTTTTATGAAGAGTCAATCTAACGACAGGATGTGGTTATGAAATACCAATTCAGCTGCGTATGACCAGCAGTCTGGACACTTACTCTGCACACAGACATCTGGTTGGTGGTGAGGGTGCCCGTCTTGTCAGAGCAGATGACCGAGGTGCAGCCCAGCGTCTCCACCGAGGGCAGGCTGCGGACGATGGCGTTCTTCTTGGCCATGCGCCGCGTGCCGAGGGCCAGGCAGGTGGTGATGACGGCGGGCAGGCCCTCGGGGATGGCGGCCACGGCCAGGGCCACGGCGATCTTGAAGTAATAGATGGCCCCTCGGATCCAGGAGCCGCCGTGGACGGGGTCCCCGAAGTGGCCGATGTTGATGACCCACACCGCCACGCAGATCAGGGAGATGACCTTGGAGAGCTGCTGCCCGAACTCGTCCAGCTTCTGCTGCAGCGGCGTCTTCTCTTGCTCCGTAGCCACCATCTGATTACGGATCTTACCGATCTCTGTGGAGACGCCGGTGGCAACGACCACGCCGGTGGCGCGGCCCGCTGCAATGTTAGTGCCCTGAGAAAAAGAAAAGAAGAAGAAGAAAAAAAAGAGAGGGGAAGAAATAAGTGCTGGAATATGAAGCAGAAATAATCTGTGAAAATAAGAGTTTCCTTCAAATGGCGAAGAATCAAAACACGCATACGTTGAGCTGCCTTTGGGTCACCGGAGAAGGAGCGTGACCATTCTGACTAAACATTAAGTTCAACTGCGTGACTGAAAGTCAGGGTTGTATCCAATAATGACATCAATCTCCGATAGCAAAGCGGAGGATAAGCATGACTCAGCGAGCTGCAGGGGGAAGTGCTTACAGAAAACAGCATGTTCTTTTTGTCTTGATTGACAGCCCTGGGGTCAGGAACCGGGTCCGTGTGTTTGATGACGGACACAGACTCCCCTGAAAAGAAAAAGATTGTCCAGGATTAGATCTGTAAGTGCCCCGATACGACCAGCAAGGTGACGGGTCCACAGTCACGGAGCCAAACAGAGTTACGCCCACAGCCTGAAGGGGTCGGAAGAACCAACACGGACACGAAAGTAAACAATGGTTGGAACATTCGGTCTTAAATGCAGTAAATGCAATAAATAAAAAAGGTGCAAGGGAGCAGAGTCTTATCTGAATGACGTGGACGTTGTTTGTCCCACGAGAGATGGAAAATACCTGTGAGGATGGACTGGTCCACTCGCAGGGTGGTGGACTTTATGGAGGTCAGTCTGATGTCAGCAGGCACTTTGTCACCAACTGGTAGAGCAAGGAAAAGAAGAGTAGCTGGGATTACAAAGAAATATACCCTACATTAGATATAGTCGTGAGCAGCCAGTCTGGGTTTAAGCCCTTTTTTCGCTCAACAGAAGGACGCGCGTCCTTTTGAAGTTCATAATTAGTAAGACAATTGGTAAGGCACTAATTTGAAAGCAATGTGAACAATTGATTGAGAGGTGAGAAGTGTTTTTCTAAAAATATAAACAATGTAACCAGGCGGACTTAAAAAAAGCTTTTTTTGTGCGATTTCAAGTCAATGAGACTAAGGGGGATCAATTGGTAGAAATGGAATATAATATTGATAAGTATGTTTTCTTTAGTGTACCTGAACATTTGTTGTGTTTTCATATCTTAGAATGAGTGGTCTTAGACATTACATTTCGTTCTACGCGCTTAACAAAAAGGAGAAGTTTCCGTTGGTCGCAATCAGCAACCTCACCGCTCGATGCTTTAAGTTCAACAAGTAGCGAGGCTTCACCGCTTTGAGCTAAATGCTAACACCTGCAAGCTCAAACGTCAGCCTGATCACCAAAGTAATTAGACTCCATCCTCCATGGACCAAAAAGTTCTGGGCAATCCGATGGGTGGCCGTGCCGACGTTACCCTCCATGGGGCCACACAGTGTGGCTTACAATGACCACCTGTGCTTGTGAGTGGAGCTGCAGGTGAACCCTCAGTTTCACCCTGTAGAACGTCCGTGTTCAAACAATGAATCTTTGGGCAAAGAAACGTCAGCTGGCTCGAGCTCAAGCTGCAGGTAAACAACGGCTCAGTGCAACCGTGATGGAGGCACGCTGCCGTTTATCAATTCTTTGTCCTCCACTTTGTTCTCTCGTCCCTCTGTTCCTGTGATACGCACCTTCCTTACACGTGTCAGACAAATTGACGCGGCCGCACTGTGCGTCGCTGAATTAACCGGTGTTTCCAATTCCCGTAGATATTCTCTCGACACCCGTGGGTTGTGGGAGAACAAGCGGGGGGGGCTGCATAGGTTCACTGTAGTGGGACCGGCCGAGGGCAGGAAGAGAGAGGCAGCTCAAAACGGCCACCCACGTTCTCCTGCTCCCCCGTGCACTTTCTGCCACAGGCCTCCCACAGGCACTCTCCATCTGCTGGAGGAGAAACGCATCCTACGACAGCCCCGTTGACTTCGGATGTACAACCTTTTAAATACATCAGAAACGGACAATTGGAGCGCTTTGGAGTGTCAACGCAAGAAGCAGAATTTCTTTCATCATTAGCCTCGACCTTGAAATGAACGAACTGGAAACGCAGCACATGCAAAACTTGATCGAAAAACAAATGGAGGAGGTCGCCTGGTTTGGCCAGGCGGCGCTCTCCTTCCATTTGGTAAAAGTGGACTCCAAACCAAATCTCTTGCATAATGCCCTGGCAGAGAGGCGCCGGTTCGCGTGCAGGCGAAGCCGTGCCTCGTTAGTGGGAGCAGGTTTCCATCTCTTCAGGTCCTGTGTAAACCCTCCAGGAGCTTCTGACCACTGGAGTCACTCCCTAACCCCAACCAGGAAAGTTCCAGCGGAGGTGCAAAGCACAACTGCGTAGTAAGCGTGGCTGACATCGCCCGGCTGCCTACCTCCAAGAAGGCAGCGGCGGTGGAAACTTGAGTAAATATATTTATGTTCAAAAAGGCACTTGTGGTCAGTAGAGTCCTTTTTCCGATGGCTGCGTAGACCGTTTATTTTACCCCCTAGCCTGTGGAATAACCTCCGGCTAATCTGAGGCACTGGAACCAGGAAAATATGAACATGTTCTCCTGGTCGCCGTATCCCCCTGCATGTTTCAGTCAGGAGGGTGTGCACGACCATCGGACACATTTTTCGGAGAGCAGTTTACTCCCGTTTTAAAACTGCTAAGCAACGAAGGGCTCAGGATATGTCCGGGTGTATTTCTCCAAAAGATTGCAGCAGTGTGTACAGCACCTCTATCGTACCTCCTCTCAAAGTCAGTGAGTGCATTCTGGGCTCGGAGTGAGCTGAGCACTGCCTCGTCTAGAGCAGCCGTCTCCAGAAATAAATAAATAAATATATATATATATATATATATATATATATAGGGGCATACGTTGAGCATACGTTTTGGTGCTCGTCTCCTGTGCGGGCTTGTCTAGCGT